>NW_010295663.1:30772-34984 GCF_000700745.2 Antrostomus carolinensis
CATTAGTTGCCACCAGATCTGCAGCTTTTCAAGTTGTGCTTTAAGACTTGAATGAACTCTTCTTACTTGCAGTGACTCGGTTTGCACAATCATGGACATTGGCTGTATGCTGGTATCTAATTGGCTTGAAAGATCATCTTGGAGGCTTTCAGACACCAATTCTAGCATCCTGTAATATGCCACAGAATATTGCTCTGTTGAGAAGAGTTGCTATGAAGACCCCTCTCTGGGGTCACACTGGTACCTAGCAGGAATTGCCTAACTCGGTTAGGTGGCTCTTCAGGGAAACATAGAGCTCAAGCCTTCTGTCCATTTTACAGAGGATATACAAGGATATTAAAAAGTTCTTATGATTCTTATTCAGTGTTTTCCATCTCTTGAAGTCACAGAATCACAGAATGTTAGGGATGGGAAGGGACCTCAAAAGATCATCCAGTCCAATCCCCCTGCCAGAGCAGGAACCTAAATGAGATCACACAGAAAGTCGTCCAGGCGGGTCTTGAATGTCTCCAGAAAAGGAGACTCCACAACCTCCCTGGGCCCATGAGGGGACTGCAGGAGAAATGCTGCTTTCATTAAAAAAAAAATTGGAAAGCTTTTGCAGCCCCATTGGCGCAGAAAAAAAAGCAGATGATGGAATCTTGAGACCTCCAAAAGTCAGCTGCAGAGAGAAACACTCTTAGAAATCTCATATTCAAGCTGCGTATTTCTTAGGACACGTTCTGCCAGGCCAGGCTGAGTTTTTTTAACATACTTGTTATTGTGTGTATTTTTCTACCTTACCTTCCTTGGAAGGGAAATCATCATTTCTAACGGACTTTGCTGGAGGCAAGAGGTGGATTACTAGACCAGTGTCCTTCATTTAGGAATAATAGCCACTAAACTCCTTGTTGCTATGGGGCTGCAATTTCCAGAGGTGATACCCATTATCTGAGAACTGGCTGCTGGCAAGCAGTTAATGAGAGAGCTTTGAAATGGCTCAGTAAAAATCCAGCTTCCCTGCAGACTTCTGAGATGTGTATGAAAGCAGAAAGGAAGCCAAAGCTGGATCCAGCTGTGATCTGCACAGGCGTGGGGTGGTGGCAGCTTCACTATTGCTCCACAGAGTGAGGGAAGCCCCTTTCAGACCCAGAACAGGAGGTTTTTTGCAGAGCTTTAGGGGCTCTGATGGCCTGTTGCAGGTCAGGGCTCTCCACCCTGTGCCCAGACCCTCTCCCTGTGGCCCAACACCAGCATCCTGCTGAGCCAAGAGAATACGAAGGTGCCTTTAAGTCACGAGAGAGCGCACATGAGACCTGGGGCATAGGGTGTGAAAGGGTTCTTACATCACCAAGTCATTCTTGCACTGGGTTTTGGTCTTTTCACTATGTCTTCCCAGCAGCAGAGAGAAGCTGGGAGAGCAGTAAATCCAGCTGGATGCAGCTGATGCCTGAATGGAGGAGCATCTGTCTTCCTGTTCCTCTCAACTGGACTAAATCTTCAGCAGATATAGCAAAGATCCTTGCACAGAAGTATGTGGTTAGGCCTAATCTTCAGGGACATGCAGTTTCAATGAGGCCCAAGGCACATGGATGAAATAAGGCAACTTCCAGTTTTACTGTTTTTCTTCTTTTCTGTTTGGTTGTGTTGTGAGAGCACTGATGGGAATTCACATTCGTCCTTCCCTTTCTGAGATGAGAAAGTCTTCAACTTGCTTTGTGACTGAGGAAAAAGAGAGGAAACCCAAAACATCAGGGCAGAGCCCAGGCTGTGACAGGCACTGCCACTTGACTGAGTGCCTCTGAGCATCTCAGTCTCACAGAAGGTGCTATTAACAGTGCAAACAAACTGTGCATCACAGATCCCATGCTAGCAGTGGTCCATGGTCCTTCTGGTTGTGTGAAACTATCTCAGAAGCAGACATGCTAAAGATCTCTGCTTGGCATGCTAAACTTTTTTATACACCTGGAATTGCAAAGTCTCGGCATAGTTAGCTAGGTGCAGCTTTAGATAGAGACAACAATGGGATGTACCAGGGTACCATAGTTATGCTCCAGAAAGTGGAGGGAAATGCCCAGTGTTTTAAAAAAATAATTTCAGCATCAGCAGATCTAAAACATAAAATAAATGGATGACACTTTGGGTCTGGGAGTAACAGTTTCTGGCTTTTCATTTGGTTTCTAGAATCAGCTTCTAGCATGGCATTTTCATATTTTAACCAAGAGAGTGAAAAATACAGGTTTTCATTGAAATAGTGGATATTAATCACATGGCTCCAGGACCTGCAGATTGATGTAACTGTCAAAAATCTCATAATACACAGTAAGCAGTCTGCAGTTTTTCAATGGCAGAAAGAGTGGACTGCCTCACATCTGTTGATGACCTGCAGATATTCAGTCAGGTTATGGTATCTATGACATGTATGTTTGCTGTGTGTGTACAGTTCCAGGAAGACGATATTTTTGCACTAACATGTTATCAGAGGAAGAATTTTTCTGTAAATTCAATAAATCAAATGTATTGAAAGGAGTTTACTCTTGTCAGGGATCAAGAGGGCTGTCTGCTTCCTGAGGGATGGGAAGCCAGGAGCCAAAGGTAATAATGCGGCCAGTGGGGCAGGGACCTCACCAGCCAGGACCCAGCCCTGCAGTACCCAAGCGAGGTGAGCAGAACAGCACCAGACATTATGACCAGGTTCAGTCAAGAGTCTCCATCATCAGGAGAGCTGATGTTGATGAGGCAGGTTCAATGTCAATCTATACATCAAGGTCAGGATATCCCCTGTCAGTGGAGCCCATGGCCAGACATGGGAATGGGCACAACTGCACTGAGGACCAGCAGTCTTACAACATAACTTAGGCAAGGACTAAAAGCTCAGGTCTTGAGTTTAAATCCAGCCCTTTGGGCCAACAGGCAGAGCATGTAGGTGAAAGCTCCAGGTGAGGGCTGGTCTGGGCCATTCAAGCTCTCAGGGCCCTGACAAATCCTCATAGAACATATGTAGTATATCCCATACTGTAGCATGGAACAGCATTCTCCATTTCTATAGACTTTTGTTTGATTTTATCACAAGTGTGTTGATAAACATTTTTTCAATAAATTCCCAAATCCCAGGGTCATGGGATCATGACATGTTAAACAAAAGAATAAAAACAGTGCACTTCTGTACTACTTCTTTTGGAGAAACCTTTGGAAACATGTCCTGGCTGTCTCCAATATCGAATATTTCTTCTGAGGCTTCTGACTCTTGCTTTCTGAACTCCTGAGTTGGGCAATGTCAGCAAATGGCAACGCTGGCCACCTCCTTTATCAGTATACAAGTCCACACCATTGCTAGCATGTCTAGATACAGGAATGTGCAGCCAGACCCCAGCTGGCACTCTGTCTTTTGACTTTTGAAGCTCACTTCAACCATACAAAACCATCAAGAAAATGAACCAGCTGGCAAGGAGACACAAAGGCTGACAATGGTGCCCAGTGGGACACAAAGCACACCCAGTGGGACAACAGAGTCCCTGGCTGAGCTCTGCAATGTGGGACTGTGGAAGGGGGAAAGTCTCTCTTCACCCCCACGCTGGATCAAAGGCTGGCACTGAGAGGAGGGCAATTAGAGCTGCCCATTGTTTTTCCTGATGCAGCTTCCCCTTTGTCACTGCTAAAAGACTGACAGCCCAATAATGAGATAGTAGCGTGGCTGAGCCCATGTTCCTGAAGCATGCCCTCTGCTTTTCCCAGCAGATAGTGCCTGGACCATTCATTCAAGAGTCTGCATCAGTTAACTTTCTAATTACTTCTTTCTCTTTAAGCTGGTCATATATTAGGACCTGATTCATTCACTCCGGATGTTTCTTTTGAGATTGTGCAAGTATTGTGCAACCAAACTTCTATTGGTTTTGAATTATCAGATACATAAAGTGGGAAAAAAGGCATTCCCACAGTGGGATAGGGTCTGTTTAAGTCCAAGCTTCTGTGTGCATTTCACTGTCATACTTTACAGAGACACGATTATTCACGACTTGGTCACTGGGTCTGTTTACTCTGTAGACAAAGAAATAGCTCAGAGGTGCCTTTTCTCCCAGTCTAGGAGCCAGCACAACTCTGAGCCCAAAAATTCACATCAGTACCTGCTAGCTAGCAAAACCAAACCTTGACAAGTTCTCTCTGTAGGGATTTGCCCAGTAGCCTGTGCAGCAGCTGGGACTTTCACAGAATCACAGAATGTCAGGGAGTGGA
>NW_010295664.1:0-877 GCF_000700745.2 Antrostomus carolinensis
AGGCACCCCGCCCGGCTGTGGGGCTGCTCTGCCCTCCGCTCGTCGCCCACCCCAGTCCAGACGTGACAGGAAAGCCGCTGCGGCGTGTGAAGGAAATGGTTGTTTCCTTCATTCCTGTCAGAATTTAGCTGGCGACAGAGAAACTTCCAAAGCTGCCGCCGGCTCGGTGCACAGCGCCGGGCGCTGGCTGCCCTGGTGGGGCCTGCGGGGCGGGGGTCCCCTCAGCGCCCTGCCTTGGGCCAGGCCGGTTCCCCGGCACAATGCAGGTGTAATGGAAACGATAAATCCGCAATGCCATCCCCTACGGCGTTATTTTTTCCCCTTGTTTTTTTTTCTGTGTGTGGTTCTGCCAGCTTCCCTTAAACAAGCAGTCGCACAGATCCTGTTTACCCCTCAAGATTAATGGCTGCAGTTACCCTGAGGAACTGAGCTTTTCAAACGCTTTTACAGGCTCAGTCGCTCATTGTTATTGTCTATTTTGGTGCGTGTCTTAAAGCCCCTGATATTCCCTTCATGAAGCTGTAAGTGCTTGGACTGAGAAAAGCACAGTAACATTGAGCTTTCGTTGTGGATTTATGTGTCTTTCTGAGGTAAAAGTTTTTTCTCCTGATTAGTATGATCGGCAGAATAGGAACGTGGTTTTTAAAAGTCTTAGAAGCAGCCCTAGAAAAAAAAAATCAGAAACTGTAATAACATAAACTGACCAACAGAAAAATCTGGAGACCAAATAAATACTGCAAATGCATCTAGAAGTCTGTGAGAACCACGGGCCTTGATTGCGGAGGCAAAGCTCGTCTGCCCGGGGTTTTTGCCTCACTCGGTTGAAAGCAGCAGCAGAAATTAGCGTGTAAAAGTCTTTAGGAAGCCAGTGCTCCGC
>NW_010295665.1:0-654 GCF_000700745.2 Antrostomus carolinensis
GAACCACACACCCCCGGGGAAGGAGAGGGGGCAGAGGGGCTGGGAGACCCCCCCACCATGGGACTCACCTGGGGGATGCTCTGCCACGTCCAGCGCGTGCCAATAAACCATGATGGAGCCGTCGGACTCGTACATCTGCAGAGAGGAACCAGCAGGGAGAACCAAGGGGGGGGGAAGTTTCTCTCATGGCTTCGGGCTCAACCGCTGTCCCAGGAGGTCTCCAAGGGACAGTGACAGCTGCTGGGGCACAGCAGGACCTGGGCAAGGGTCCCCTGTGTCCCCAGCTGTCCCCAGGCAGAGCTCACCCCCCCGGTGTCGTGACCCTCCATGGAAAACCCCCTCACCTGGATGCCCTTCTGAGAGGTCAGCACCAGCAGGACCCGCGATGGCAGGACACACCACGCAGCCTGGAAGGAAAAGCTGGAGCCTGGGGAGGGGGAGAGGGGACAAAAGCCCTCCCCACCTTCCACAGTCCCCTGGAGTCACCCAGGGACACGCGTGTTTCTGTCACGGGTTACAGGAGATGGCTCCCCACTGTCCTTGGGGATGACTCCAAGGTCTCACAAACCCTCTTAGAAGGCTCTTCCCTCTCCCCCTCCCTGTAATTAGGACACTGAGGACTCCTTCCCTGAGTCCAAGAAGGACATGGAGGTG
>NW_010295666.1:0-1660 GCF_000700745.2 Antrostomus carolinensis
ATGCCATCCCGTCCCTCCAGCGTGTTGACCAGTCTATGGGATTGCTGTCAACATAGATTAGATGTAAAGCCCCCCTGTTTTCTTAGGACAAGCTCAGTTTGAGTTAGGAGGCAGTAGCCATCACTCCATGATGCTGCTGCCCACCTGTAGAAGACTGGGGTTTTGAAGGCATGAAGCATGGTCCAGACCTCATCTCCAAAAAGCTTTGGTGGATTGAGGTCTGGATTTCAGAATGAATTTAACTGCTGGGAGAAAATGCTGGTGCGAAAGTAGAATCATAGAAACATAGTGGTTGGAAAAGACCTTTAACATCATCGAGTCCAACCATGAACCTTTCACCTCCAAGCTGTCTAGGAAAAAAAGCTCCTTCTCCCATTAAAAATTGTCTCTGGGAGTTTCGGCCTCCACAGTCCTGGCAAATCCCATTCCCTGGGGTGGAGGTTTTTCTCTTCTTGATTAATTAATTAATTAATTAATCAAGACAGTAATTCTTTCACAAGGAAGGTGTTAACTGTTCATTAGATATATTGGGCAAGATCATAGAATCATAGAATGGTTTGGGTTGGAAGGGACCTTAAAGCTCATCCAGTCCCAACCCCCCTGCCAGCAGCAGGGACACCTTCCACTAGACCAGGTTGCTCAAAGCCTCAAATCATCAAGATCCTCAATGATTTGAGGATCAGCAACACTGATTGATGCCATTCGAGTATAAAGTCTGGAGTTTTAAAATACCTTCAATTTGGGCTATTTTTAGCCAGGAATAAAGTCATGACCTTGCATATTATTTTAATAATCTCCTTTGTTTATAGGTGCAGCACCACATGACTCAGAAACATTTCAAAGCCATCACAGTCACGGTGAAAAGAGTGGTGGTGGGGGGGAAGCAGCAGAACACACCCTTGGTGACAGGCTTCAAGATCATGATTAGAAGAGGAGGATTTGATTAAGTGGGTTGATATTGTTCCTGTTACTATAGCGACTCCGCTGCTCGTAACCGCACAGCGCTGGTTTGTACGTCGAAGCATTTAAATCACGTTAAGAACCAGCAGAAAATTAACAGCCTCCTAATTTGCAACGGTGGAAAAAATCCCAGTGCTGGGCTGGAGAAGGGATGGAAGAAGTTTCAGATGAGTTGAGTGGTCATGTTTCATACCGTCGTACCTTCCCTCTCTAAACTCTGGGAGAGTTGAGCTGGGGATAAGTATAATGTCAAGGTGAGAACAGAATTATGACATTAAACAGCCCCACGGTGTTAAGAAAAGTGATGTTTTTGCAGAGCATGATTCTTTTCTGGGCCTGGTAATTCTAGTGCTGACCTGAAGCATTTGCTGCCTCACTATCTTCTGCCAAGTCTTCTGCTTTAATCCAACGTCCTGTATGTAATGGGTATTCCAGCCCTTCAGGCTCTGTATGGCAACACACAAGATCACAGAATCATTGAATCATCGAACGTTGTGAGCTGGATGGGACCCACCAGGATGATGGAGTCCAACTCCTGTCCCTGCACAGGACAAGCCCAACATTCACACCATGTCCCTGAGGGCACATGTTGGCCAAATGCTGCTGGCATCTTGTCAGGCTTGGTGCCATGAGCACCTCCCTGGGGAGCCTGTTCCAGTGCTCCACCACCCTCTGGGTGCCTCAAGAACCTTTTCCTCAT
>NW_010295666.1:1681-2017 GCF_000700745.2 Antrostomus carolinensis
GGCCAACCTCACCCTCCCCTGCCACATCTTCCTGCCATTCCCTCTGCTCCTGGCATTCGTTGGTGGCCAGAGAGAAGAGATCAGTGCCCGCCCCTCTCCTCAGTCCTGTTGCTCTGCATGTTTTGAGGAGCTCTAACCAGCATAGGGGATCCAGCACTGCGGCCTTGAACGTTGGGAAGCAACATCTGTCTTGCTTCACATAACTATACCCAGGGTGGGACCCTGTTTCCACACCACCAAGAGACCCGCTCTCTGCCACCATCTTCCTGCTTTGCCATCTCCCCAGCGTGCTGCCCCTCAGAAGCCATGGCCCCCCAGCCATCCCAGGTGCCACAC
>NW_010295667.1:0-405 GCF_000700745.2 Antrostomus carolinensis
GACACCATGGGCACAGGGAAGGGGACATGATGAGGCATGGGGACACCATGGGGCTTGGGGACACTATGGGCACAGGGACGGGGACACCATGGGCACAAGGACACCGTGGGGCTTGAGGACACCAAGAGTACAGGGATAGGGACACCATGGGGCTTGGGGACACCATGGGGCACAGGGATGGGGACACCATGGGGCATGGGGACAGGGACACCATGGGGCACAGGGATGGGGCCACCATGGGCACAAGGACACCATGGGGCACAGAGATGGGGACACCATGGGCACAAGGACACCATGGGGACAGGGATGGGGACATCATGGGGCTTGGGGACACCATGGACACAGGGGTGGGGACACTATGGGACACGGGGACAGGGGCACCATGGGACACAGGGATGGGGACAC
>NW_010295667.1:470-911 GCF_000700745.2 Antrostomus carolinensis
GGGACACCATGGGGCTTGGGGACACCATGGGGCACGGATGGGGACACCATGGGCACAAGGACGCCATGGGGCTTGGTGACACCATGGGCACAGGGATGGGGACATCATGGGGACACCATGGGCACAGGGATGGGGACATCATGGGGCACAGAGATGGTGGCACTGTGGGGCACAGAGATGGAGACACCATGAAGCATGGAAATGGGGACACCATGGAGCATGGGGACACCACAGGGGACAAGGAAGCAGGTGCCAGAGCATGGGGACAGGGGGGACAGGGCCACCTGGCGCTGGCAGCCCTCCACGATGATGAGCTTCTGCTGGGGGGACGTGCGGGCGAAGACGATCTCGGTGTGGTTCTTCAGGATCTCATCCAGCTGCTCCGAGCTCATGTCCTTCAGGTCAGAGCCGTGCACCACGCAGGCCTTCGCCTCCCTGCCA
>NW_010295669.1:0-15089 GCF_000700745.2 Antrostomus carolinensis
AGACCCTGCCCCATGCACCCCTGAACCCCCAGATCCTGGCCTCTGCACCCCAGGACCCTGTCTGCTGCACCCTCAGACCTTGCCCCCTGCACATCTACACCCCCAGCCCCTTTGCAGCCAGCAGACAAATAAAAAGAATCCACATCACGCACAGATGCATTTTAAAGCCCCCCTTCACCAGTGTTGGGATTCCTTCGAGGTCTCAAGTTAACACCAAAACGTTTCTCACTGTAACAGGAGCTCAGTAGCCTCCCCCATCGCTCTCTTCCCCAGCCAGAAAAGGAAAACACAACCCTCACATCTTCCCTAGGAGACCAAGACATCTAATGACCCACCCTGAGCCTGAGCACCCCAGTATTCAGTGGGTGTGGGTGGGAAATGACCTGCAGCTTGGGGCCAGAGGAGAAGTTGGAGCCAGCAAGACCGTGGTGGCTGCTCCCCAGTCCCTGGTGTTGCTGGGGCTTTGGTTCAGGACTCTCCAAGAAGACCCTTGTTTGGGTGAGCAGCCAGGAAACAGCCCCACAGGAAAAGAGCCCACAACAGCAAACCCCACAGCTGGGGAAGACGAGAGTCCTGCAAACACACGGGCTTAGTGTGGCTTCAAAGTGTGCAGAACCCTTTTGTCCCACATACCTTAAACAGGCAGAGAGTCCACGTGCAAGAGAATCCACGTGCAAGGGAGCCAGGGCAGGGCTTGGGTACACAACAAGCGGCCGAGAACAAACCCCTGTGGTTCCTCCTGCAGCCACCTGGACCCAAGCGAGGGCAGGGCTGAAGCCAGCCTGGTAACTTGTCACTTACACTAATCACAGTTTGCTTCGTACACAGCAATTTATTTGATTTTCTTGACTCTCATTCCACTGCGTAACAAAAGAGTTTCAGCTTGAGCTAAAAGAAGCTGCAAAACGTGAGACCGTGAACCAAGCAGAGAGAGGTGTATGAAGGAAAGACAGCACAGTCCACATAAATAAATGTCATCTTTATTTAACCAAATATAATTTATCAGTTAAGTTGACATCTGTCATTGCAGTTATAGGAACTATAAATAATTAAGACAGTCTTTTTCCTTTAATAAAAAGAGTAAACCAGTATTTTTCATTTGCAGCCGGCTGTATGGTAGGCATGCATTTGAGTACAACTGGAGGGAAACGTCTTTGACCATCAATATTCTTCAGTTTTAAATTCGATTCTTCCCTGATCTATTCCCCACACACCCCTCAGACCTCATATCAACACACAGACACCGCCAGCCCAGCAGCAGGACAGCTCTGTCACCGCTGGGTCTCTTCATTTTACAGTGGTAGACCCTTCCTCTGGGGAATCTTTTCTTGGGGAAACTAAATAGTGATGTGACACCTAAGAGACCAGGAGAGTTTCTCATCTGTATACACATAAAAAAGCTTAAGTGTTAATGGAAGGAAATCTCATATCTATTCCTCAACATTAGGCAGAGAAATCAGGTGAGCAGCAGAGAACCCTCCAGAAGTCTCTGGGCTGAGATTTCAGTAGAGCAGGGTCTGGGGGTTGGTTTGTTGTTTGGTTTTTTAATTTTTTTTTTTTTTAATTTTTAAATTTTTGAAGAGAGCTTTGGCCAAATGAGATCTGTGAGAAGTCACGTCACTAGGGTGGAGAGCACGAGGTTCAGAGCTACTGCCACAAGGGACACGTTGCAAAGGCGGGGAAGGGGAAAGCAAGCTTGATGTTACCTTAGCAAGGCAGAGAGGGGAAAGTCATCTCCAAAAATCTATCACCTGCTCTTCTGAGGGTCTGAGAGCAAGCAGCCTGACAGGGCAGGGATCCCATCCCTGTCTCCAGAACACTAGGAACAGGCAGTAGAAGAGGGAGAACTTGGTGTACGCCCACTGAAGCAGGAAAGGATTCTTCTATAGCTTCAGAGAGGTCCTGAGCAAGCAAGAGCCCGACTGCCGTTTGATTTGGATACATCTGCTCCTGTGGTTTTCCAGAGCTGGTTTCCCACTCCCTAATCCTGATCTTCCTTTCCAAGATGCTCGTCTCCAGAGTAAGGACCAGCTCTGCAATCAGATCTCTGGGCTGGGACAATGTCTGATCCCAGACTAACTTTGGTCTTGACTTGGGTTCTGAGGGGAGGCAGGAACTGTTCCCAATGAATCACTCCTGACCTAAAAACCTAAACTGTCTGCACTTAGGCAGGACTTTGTAGAGCTCAGCTAGTTTCTGGCATTGTCCAGAGTAACAAACAGATCTCCCTTATTTCAGATGAAGACCAGCATTCCCAGCACCAACTCGCACCATTTTCCAGCTGAGCAGCCTTGCTGGGACAGAGAAGACAAGCATTGGTCTGTAGGAGAAACGCAGAAGTGAACCTCAAGGAGGAAGTTAGGCCAACCAAGGATGGTCATCTTCTGCTGCGCAGAACACACTTAAAGCAAGGGGAAAAGCAGACAACCACAAATCCAGCAGCTTTCAGGTTACATTCAGGAGCTGCAAATAAGCAGGACAGGAATGTCCAGAGCAGGAGCAGAACTGCAGCAGCCAACGAGAACAAGAGCTTTGCTGCCATCAGGATGAGGATCCAAGGTGCTGTTACACCGAGTACTGCAGGCATTGCCCCAGCGTTTGGGAAGATCCCGGCAGCTCCCCAAGCTCTGGGCAGCGCAGCACTGAAGTTTGGCTCCATGGGAGATACTGTATTGTCCCCAGACTTGAGAGATGTCAGGAGCTTTCCCCCCCAGGCATGCTCAGACATTCCATTTCTATCCATGCCTTAGAGCCTGGTTACCAGCGCCGTCTGCTTGAACACATCATTTAAACTGGGTGTAACTGGGTGAAGTTTCAAAGTCGATAAGACCTGCTCATGTGAAACTGCACTCAGTTTATTGAATTGATTTATATCCAAATGGGAAAGCTAGAAAGCGTTGAGTGCTGACAGCGCTCAGGAAGATCCTTTACAAACGCCTCAGTCTCGCAGCCAGAACAGGTTTTCTCTCGTGACGCTGCTGCAGACTCTGTGAGTCCTTCCAACAGGCACAAGCAGCAGATGAGGAGGCATCTCAGCCATCACTGAGCTGAACAGCACAAGAAGCAGAAGGGAAAGAAACCAAGCAGTGAACCCTGAGCTCTCAGCCAGTGCCTACAGGCTGGGCTGGAACCCTGACGCTGGATTTTAGGCGCCTGCTCGAGGGCAAGCGGGTTCCTTTGCTTCAGTCCCGTACAGAGAGCTGCACTAAGAACCAGGGCTTCAGAAATCTGACTGCCCTCACCGACCTCTTTTCCAGCTGGTGCCTACACAGACAGAAATCCATTGTCTGAAGGTGGATGTCCTTTTCTAACAGACATCAAGAGCCTAATGCTCCCCAGTTTGAGATGCCTCAACTGGGAGAGGTATTGGGTGGCTTCTTCCCAGCTGCTGAAAATCTTTACACACAAAATAGGATCTGTTTTTCCATCCACCTCCTTCAGAAAAGAAAAATCAACTGAACTGAGCAGGCTGCCATGAAAATAGTGCTGAGCCCATTCCAGCACGCAGGAGAGGCTGGCACAGAGCATCTGTGACAGCTCCAGCAGAGCACTGGCAGGAGGGTGGGGAGAAGGATGGATGGAGGGAGCTCACAGCTCTTCAGACACACAAGCACAGAGCACATCCCTTTGCAGGCAGCAGCAGCTGAACTCAGTTCAAGATGAGAGGCAGAACAAGCAGTCTGCAGTTTGAGATGCTGCTGGATGGTTGGCAAAAGGGAGATGAAATGTGTCAGCAGAGACCAGCCTGCTCGCAGCCAAATTTTGGGGCTCTGCAGTCCTCAAACCTGAGATCACTCACGTTCCTAATGGGCACAGGGGAATGGGTTTTCAGCACACAGGACCCTTCCATCTTCACTGATCCCTCTACCAGAGACCTGTGTGCTTTGGATGCTGGGCACAGGAGGGGGATTCAGAGAGCAAACATGAGGGAGGAGGGTGACAGGACAGAGAGGACAGGAGACCCCCCATGCCCTCATCCATAAGGTTGTACTTTGCTAGAAGGTGCCTGTTCAGTAAAAGTAAATCTGAACCTTACCTCCAGTATTTAAAACGCTTATGAAGCGAAAAAAGCAGCCCTTCACCTCTAGTGAGCGGGACAGGGTGGGCTCCCTGCCTGATCTGACTGATCAGTATCTTCACTGTAACCTTGGTTCAGACACAACTACTATGAAATTGCACTTGGTGATTGTCTCGTTACACATTTTTTTTGTCCTTCCTAAAACTAGATTTATTTTCTGTACAAACTTGGCTTGAAATATAAACCACATAAAATTCCCATTGAAAATAATGAGAATCCAGTATCAAAGATGAAGTCTCAAGAGAGACAGGGTGAGGGGAGGAAGTGAAGGAGAGCAAGGGGGGAGGAAAAGGAACAACAAAATGAGAGGAGGAGGAGGAGAGGTCTGAGAAGGGGGGAAGCAGGGAGAGCTAGTCTCCCACATCGGAGTCCCGGTCACCGATGAGCCAGAGGATGTGAAAGCTGAGAGCAAGGAGACCTGTTCCAATCAGGTCCCCCAGCGCTGTCAAGTATGGGATGGAGAAGTTGTCAGGATCAAGGTCCCTGCCCCACATCCAGTGCACCATCCAGTCAGCAATGTACAGAAGAATGAGAACCTGGGAGGCAGAAGAAAAGAGCCACATCAGCCACAAATCCCCACCTCTGCAATCCCGACCTTCACAGAGCATCAGCTGGGGCAACTCCAACTGGGCAGGCCAGGCTGAGAGACACACAACCTCAACCCAAGGAAGAGCTGGTGGCAGGTCAGAACCATCTCGCTGAGCGCTGCCCTCCAGGCATTTAACATGGGCTGTGTCCCCAAAGCAACAAGTATGGCACAAAGAGGAACTTGGTGAGTTTGAGTGGGCGCCTGGGCATCCAAATCCCCTGTGTCCTTAACAGCCTCGACCCTATTCTTCTTTAGCTTCGTGTCACCACCAAATTTAGGCTTAGAAGGGAGAAGATCGGCACCCAAACACCAAAAAATTTAAATTTTATATCTCAGTTTTTAGGCTGAACTAGAACAAGCTTGAACTAGGGGCAAAGAAGGGACTTATCCTGCAGGATGCTCGGGCAGGGACAGCAATGCTGGGCTTCCAGAAATAAAACAGCAACTGCCCATCAGCTGAGAGTACCAGAGCGTGATGTTCTCCATCTGCTCCAATGCAGCAAGAGGCTCGTATCAATAGCTAAAGACAGAAGAAATGTGCATTGAATCCTCTCAAGCCCTAGGACTGGGAGAAGGATTTGAAGTGGCCACAGACCTGTTGCTAATGTGTCTGGTGTCTCTCAGGGTCTCGCTCAGCACACAGCAGTCAGCACACAGCAGGCACAGCCCGCAGGCTGCTGGCAGCAGTGGCTCTGCAGAGCGGCAGCCAGCGGAAGCCCCTCCAAGTGCCCAAGTACCCAGCTCGGTTCACAACCTAAATTTAGCCTCCTGGATGACAGCGCTCTGCTCCTGCCTCTGATGGATGTTCTGACTCATTTCCTTGAGCTGGCTTCGGTCGTTGATTTTAGGGGACACTGAAACCAGGCACAGCTTCCATGAGCAGAGGGGTGAGCAGGGGGGAGAGGAGCTGGGCTTGGGAGGAAACTGGAGTGTCTCCCTCCAACACAGGCAGCCAGACTCCTGCACGTGGCCTCTGGATTCCTGCAGCATGAACACCCTGGTCTGTGTGCATCCCTCAGAACAGGCATCACCCTGGTCTCACACAGCTCCTGCAGGGAGACAGGGAGCCCCAGACCACAGAGCTGGGGGGGTCTCTACCCTGCAGGGGAGGCAGGGAAAGGGCAGGACAAGCCACGCAAGGCACAAGGTCCCTGCAAATTCCAGTTCCTGTTTTCTTCACCAGCAGTTTTAAAATTGCTAAAGCACCTTATAGGACAGATTAACACACAAGAGGTAAACCCTTCTGCTATCAGGAGGACTTAAAAGAGACAAAATACAGATTCAAAACTTGCCAAGAATGGTAGGAAGGAAAAATTGTGTGTACAGGTATCAACAAAGACGGGTTTATTCAGTTTGATACCAGCTCATTTAACAAATGCAATCTACTTGGCACAGCTCTCCCCAGCACATAAATCTCTTACCCAGCAATAAGGTGTATCACTGTGCCTTCAGCTGTGTATCTAGAACTAAACTGACTGAACAGGTCCCCACTGCAGATGAGGTGGCAGTGTCCCCTTATTCCAGCCTGAGGGGTTACAGCCCACAGAAGGGCTCCAGCTTACCTGGAGAAGTGCAGCTGTCATGTAGAAGACTATGAAAATCAGGGTGAGTGTAGTGTGTCCACCTTGCATGGAGCTGATGGTGTAAAGAAAAACCAAGTGTCCAGGTACCACCAGAAGAAAGAGCACCCGAGCAGAGCGAGAATTCACATCTGCAACAAGAAGAGATGGAGTTCAGGCTTAAGATAGGCCTGAAGGCACAGCAACTCTGCAGCCTGCCTGGGCCCAGGGGAGGAGGCAGCACAGCTATGGGCAAATCGGAAGCAGGGACCAGCACACTGGACCCTCATCCCTGCACCATAGATTTAGGCTGGAAGGCAGTGCCCTGAATGATGACCCAACTGTCAGGACACCTCAGGACTCTTTGCACCAAGCTCAGTAGGAGAGCTTAATTCCGTCCCCCAAACAGAAGCTGTTCTCAGACCTCAGCTGCCAAAAGGATTCATGTCCCATCTCTGACAGTGCTCAGTCCAAAGCTGTCAAGAATTTCCTCTGAACGCTGAATTTCCTTAGAGCTCTGTCTGCACCTTGTCTGGTGATAAGTTTCCTAACAGATCACCAACAAACTGCAGACCTCTTGCCCTTCCTTCTCTAGGGACAGCCTTGGCCTAGATGGCCAGGACCCAGGCTGCAGGCTACCAAGCCTCTCTAGGAAGTCTGGAGAGTAATAATCTCTGCCCACACTCTGTGCTGGAACCCAAGTTTGGGCTGTGCTCTGCTACAAATAAGAGAGCTGCTAGGAAGCCTCCTTAAGTGAGCTTTCTGTAACTGCAGCTCTATAAGCTCAGCAGAGCTGCAACACTGAACAGCCTCAAGACAGGTTTCAGTATCCTGGACACATCTGGAAAAGATTTAGAGGGTGGAGGATTTATAGTATTAGAGTTAGGGCATGGGACTGCTGCACCATGCTTTCCTCACCCAGCAGAGCCATGTTCTCTCACACGGTGGCTTTGCTGAAGGTCTGACTGTCTCTAGAGGGCAGGCCAGGCCAGAAGACCAGTCACATCCCTGAGCTGACAGCTGCCTCTGAGCAGATTTCAGCCACCATTTCCTGTGACACTGCTCCAGCGACTGTCACAAAGTTTAGCCAGCCAACTGCAGCAACTGCTGCTGCCAACAAGTCAATAGATTTCAACACTCAACTTGGATACCTGAGCTGAAGAAAGTGCTGCAAGGGCTGGGGCACTTGCGAGGGGTGGTTTCGGAGCTCTCGCCAGGCATCCCACTCATGTGCAGGTATGTGGAGATGCGACTAGCCTGCACTGCCACCAGGTTGCCACCCACACCTGCAGATAAGGAGAGAGCAGTAAGATGATGCCTCAAACACTTTAAAAAGAAAGAGTTATTTTCAACAGCCATTTGCAGATCTGGAATTGCCAGGTGCTGGAATAATGTAGGACAGTCTATTTTTGACCCAAATTCCACCTTTGCAGGATGTAAAGAGCTGAGACAAAGCACACTGTTCTCCAGTTTCCCCTTAGGACCCTTAGTAAAATAGATGCAATTCTGTTCCTGCAGCTTCGATTGGAAGAAATACATGAAACAAAAAAAAAAAAAGAGGAGTCAGCCACCAAAACAGACACAGGAAGTTTAAAACCATTATTCTGCACATAAGGGAGAATGAAACTGTGGAACCCACGAGCACAAGATGCACTGGCTCTAAATTAACTCAATTTATTGCAAAAAGTAATAAACAAAGGAGTTTCCTTGGTTCATCAGGCAGAAAGGAGGCCAAAGCTTTATACCAGAAGCAATTAGATTTCCTGACTCTGAGTTGCAAATCCAAATCTTTATGTCACCAGTGCCACAAGTCACATATCTTGGAAGAATGGGGTCATCCACCAGCCAGGAGGACTCAGGCAATGAGGGCAATTTTTGTTGGGTCCCTGGAAAATATGTCTTTAAGGCAATAATGTCCCAGGCCAGTCACCCTTTGGTAAAAGGCTGGCACCAGGGCGAGCCACACTGCTGTAAATCTGGGTCTAACCACCATGTCTCACTGGCAAACAAAAGAGAATGTCTCCTCAACCTGCCTGAAATAAGGCACACAGGACAATTCCACTGTCTGCCAAGAGCCTCCAAGAGCTGCAGTACCAGAGTGGAAAGGACTCACCATTAATAACCGGTGTGAAGACAGCCATCCCAGCAAAGTTTGGATCTGAGACTGTTCTGTCTAAAATTAAACCCCCAACACTGCAAAGGGAAGATGAAAGAGGTCAGTGCTGAAAGCTCATTAGGAAATACACAGAGCACTGAGGGTTCTCTCTGCTGCAGGACAGCACCCAAGGGTGATATGTACATCTAGTAACATGCACCTATAACTGCAGTTGCTGCATACAATTTTAAGCCTCAATATCTGATGACAGCAGACAGTTTTAGCAGGATCTTTTCTCACTGCTGACAAAAGCCATCAGACTAAATCCCCTAATGTACAGTTTACTGCAATGCAATAATCAAAAGCAACCCTGCCCTTCAGAGGGCTCTTGTGTGGAAGACTGCTAAATGGGAGCTGTGTTTACTCCGTGGCCATGCCAGGGTCTCCCTGTGCAGCACCTGGGACATTGCTAAGGCCCTGCATTCCAGCAGTCAGGTGCTTCATCACTCTTCTGCCTCAGGACCCAGAACCCCACGTCTTTGTCTAGAAAACACAAAACAACCTCCAGTTTCCTGGCAGTCTGGACTATGGAAGCAGAAGAGGTTTGGGTTCCCTCTTGTTTCAGAATCTACTGAGGGTTAAAAGGCAGAAAGGGCCATGGAAAAGGGTGTGTTGTCTGTCTGTGTTTGGGGAGAGGAACCCTTCCACACCTTCCTACCTGCTAATAGCCATTGCTATAATGACTGGCTCCCAGCCAGAGTACAGCACCTCCCGAGTCGCTGCATTCCTCTTGGCAATGATGATCCAGATGGGCAGCAGAGCAATGAAGAAGGCGCATACCAAAGGATTCACGTAGGCTTTGCTCTCTGAGGGGGAAATAAGCAAAGACAACAGATCAAGGACACATCACACTGCAGTAAGGGAGGGTGCTACTTCAGCTGAGCTCATCGACTGCTGTCACCCTGGCAGTCAGAAACTCCACTAAGGACAGGCAAACTAACCCAAGCCAGCCTCAACTCTGCAGGACACGGTATTTCCTTCTCCTGGGGCACTCTCAGAGGCTTTATCAACAGATTCAAGTGAGATATCTTCAATTTTAACTGCTCATTCACACACCTTAATAAGACCTCCCAGTGTTGCTTCACCTTTGGCTGAACCTGGCTGAGTCACATCCCCTGCATCCCAGCCGCCCGGGAAGGAAGGTGGAGGGGAGGAAGGAGGAAGTCTGGAGTCTACAGCTGCAGCTCTGCACTGAGGACCCCGAGTTGGTGCAGACAGTAGGAAATATGAAATCCAAAGCTGCCTTTTCCTACAGTTTTAGCCACAATCAAGCCCCTGGCACTTGGAAGGTGACAACCTCTCCTTTACCACTCTACCTGGTAAGAAGGAAGTATGCAGATCACTGCCAAGACTGTCTGCAGCTACAGGGCAGTAAGAATGTCCATTTCCCTCCCTTCTCAGTTCTGACCAGGTCTCACTAACTGAGGTAGCTTCTAGGCCAGGCATTCTATATACCCTGAGAACAGGAAGGGTAAAGGAAGAGGGTGAAACGAGAGGGAGACACAGCAGCACATGGAAGGACCAGGGAGAGACAAAGGCCTTTTGTTGCTCCTCACCCAGCTCTTTGTACAAGCCCCAGCTGATTCCTGAAAGCAGAGCCAGGGTGATGAGATCCCCCAGGCTGGCAGCAATTGGTGTGGCAACGTTATCAGGATTGATCCCCATCTTCCTGGATCCAATGATGACGCCAATCATAATCATGCCTACAGCCAAAAAGAGGAAGAAATCAGGATGAGACCAAGAAGAGTCCATCATTTTAGGAAGAGGTTCATGGAGGGTGTGTAAGGTCTGTCTCTCACCCAGAACAAGGGAAGCAATAAAAGCAGTAGCCACGCTGCTGGCACAAAGCAGGACAGCATGGTCAATGCTGAAATGCCCATCTGGGATCCATCCGAACACCACTGCTGCGATCGAGGCCAGGAAGCCAACCACAGTAGCCTGAACCTGAAAATAAAAACCAGACAGTCGCCAAGAGGACTAGACAGCAAAATAGTCACAGGGTGAGGGAAGAAGGAAACACCACCCAGGGTGCCATCATTTCACGTGGATTAGCACCTAGCAGGAAAACACCAAGTGTCATCTATAGAGCAAACTGTTATGGTGGAGCAAGGAGCTGCCAACACCAAAAACCAGACATTTAAACCTGACACTGGTCACAGCTGCTTACACCAACTACCAATATTCCCACTTCCTTCTCCTTTCATGTTTTCTTACCTGTATCAAAGCCATGTTCCCTGTTATCATCTTCCAGAGCTCTTTGGGTGTATCCATTTGGCCAATATTAGCCTGTAAGAGGACATCACAACATTATTAAAAACCAAGAACATTTTGCATTTGCTAACAGTCAAATTCCTGCTTTTCCCACAAGCTTGTGGCCGGGAGCAGGAGAAAATAATGACCTCAAATCCTCAGCTCTTATGGGAGAGCAATTCAGTAGGAAAGCTGTGTGTGTCCATGTGTGCACAGCTGGGGCACAGCCCTGCAGTGACATCCCAGTGTGTGACATGCAGTTCTGTGAAATGAAAGTGACTTGGGCTATACACCCCGGATAACCACAGTGCCTCTTCCAACAGTTACACTGGTTTTCTACTCCAGAACACCAAAGCTGTTCCCAGTTTCAGCTTCAGCAGCTTCTCCTTCCCAGCTGCAGGACGGGGCTGACACTCTCCCACGAGGCAGGAGTGAAGCCAGACCCGCTGCAGAGGGGGGTTTTGAAGGGAGTGTAAAGGGGAATCGACGTCAATGGAATGTCTGATGAAAACCTTGCAAAAGCAACAAGATATACTTTGTCCCCATGCAGAGTCACGCACTGCTGCTTATTTACTCATTAAATTCACTCCACGGGTGATCAAGCCAAGCCTGGCTCAGACCCAGTTAGGTCATGCTGCCCCTCAGGTCACCAGCCAGGAGGGAAATAAGGGGGCATGGACTCAGGTCAGCTATCTGTGTGCCCCAGCTCTGATACAGACCAAGGCCAGAGTAGCATCACGTGGGCAAAGGAACTGGCAGAAAGAACTACAGTTTCAGTTAAAAGCTGAGTAAACAAGACTAATGCCATGTGGAGACCTACTGAGTAGTGGGAAGCAGCCATGGCACACGGGTCATCAGGCACTGCTACAACTGCAGGAGATGCTAATCAGACTAACGAGAAGAGGCGGAAAGTTGCTTTAATTCCCTGGCATACAATCCAAAATAACCCAGCAGAATCACTGCAGGTTGCTGGTTACTGCAGAGCATAAGGGTTCTGCTCTTCCCTAGCACCTTCAGGACAGAATGGACAGGCAGAGGGCATGAGCTTAGATCCAATCTTGTATCATCAGAAGCTGATGAACATGAAGAGGAAACACATTTGTCACTATGAAATCATAAGGGAGAGGCTCAAGCAATCTGGAGTGGTAAATGCATGTTAGAGTTACTGGCTGACAGTCTCAAACTCAAAACTTCTGCTCAACACTACAGCAGCAATTTCTGCCTCTTGGGTTTCCCTGCTGGCCTCTGCAAAGAAAGAGTCAGTGATCAACTAATCTTTCTGCTCTCCTTACTGCATGTGCTTGAGAGAACTGCCAGCTCATCTCAACCAGCACTGGGATGTGCCCATCTCTGGAGTGATTTTATTTCATTTAGTTTACACGGACAGGATAAAAAAATGGGGAAAAATCAACAAAAAGTTGTCTGGAGTAGCACTGAGCACATCCAGCACAGCAATTTGAGCTCCATATGAAGCCTGACCTTAAAATTCCAGCCACATGGCAATTAGGTTGGGATTAACATAACCTAGCTGTAGTCACTGGCAACAGGATTTTAGTCCTTTAACTAATGGGAGAGTTTTGCTTCTTAATAGTGAAAGGAATTTCTGAGATGCCTTAATGCAGCACTAATTAGAAACCCACAGTCTGAGAAACCACTCCAGGCTGCTTTCCTGCGGAGAGAGCACGAGACCCACAGTGAGCAGCCCTAGTCAGAGGGGAGCTCCCTCCACACGCCTGCACGTGGGACCCCCACGCTGAGGGAAGAACAGAGCAAGGAAGAAAAAGGAAAGCCCACGAGATCATCCTATCCCACCACGCAGAGACAAGGAGGCAGAGTGCAAGGCGAGGGGATTCGCGTAGAGGCAGCACAACCTTCTTTCCTGCCAGGGCAAAGGAAAGCCAAGGAGAAAGTCTGGGTCTTGACCCATGAGGCTAATGCCACCCCACAGCCACCAGCTCAGGGGCAGGAGGAGGCACCAGGAGACCGAGCTGGTGCAAGGGCAGAAGCCGCTCAGCACGGTCGGGCCAGCGAGTCAGACGGGTGCTCTCTGTGCCAGTTTCCTCGTGACCCTGTCGTGGTCACCAGAGAAGACAGGGGAAAGTCTTGCATTCCTGTGACTTTCTGCATAGTCTCGTTTCTCCGCCAAGCCTGCCCCAAAACTGCTCCCTGCCAGCCCCATAAGGGAAGAGGATGGAGAAAACGGAGGCCACAGAAGTGCTGCCTTTGTCCCAGGAGAGCCAAGCACTCACCCCAATAAGCTCATGCTCAGAAAGTGTGAGCTGGCCAAGGCCTGTGTCTGGGACAGCAAAGATCCTGACATGATCCCAACAACAGAGCAAATAAAACAAAGGGATTTGTTTCGCAGAACGAAGAGGCAAACAAAGCTCATCCTGAGACACAAGCTGCAGTGCTCAGCCTGTCCCTGCAAGCCCTGGCACTGGAGCACAGCTGGCCAGGGGCAGCACGAAGCCTCCCAGCAGCTCTGTCCTCCCCAGCAGCGCCTGGAGAGAGAAGACAAGGGGGAACAGCCACAGCCCAGGTAATGCTGGCACAGCCATCCCCCAGGCAGCAGGGTGCCCTGCTCCTTCAGAAAACCAAGGGCATGGGCTGAATCCAAGGAGGAGGTGGTCCCCACAGTCAGCAGTAATCAGCAGGCAGGGGCTGGGGGTGCAAGGGCCAAACCAAGGGCTAGTCCAGGGGAAATGCTGTTGCCTTCCTCCTCCTCAGGGAGTGCAGGGACAACCCAGACTCTTCAGAATACGATGCCCACGTGCCACTGGTTCAGTGGATCAGAGCAGCATAAGGGGCTGCAGATGACAAAGGCTGGATGAGCAGCTCAAAAAGTTGGCTCTGCTGCCATCCAGGAGTGCAGCAGAAACCTCAGGCCTTAGAGGCCAACAAGAAGCTACTGAGGAGCAAAGAGCCACAGCTGGCATCACCCCATTGCTCAAGATGGGAGAACAAGAGAGGGCCCAGGACAGCAGATATAGAGAGACCTTTTCAACACTCCCCTGTGCTTTCTCCTGCAGCAACCAGGAAGGGGAAGGCTGAGAGGAAAGGAAGATGCTAAGAAGCAGTTCTCTGCTAGCTATGCTTGCTGCCACCACCCAGACAGACAGTTCTCCATCCCTACATCTCAGCAAGCACTTCCCAAGCAGCTCTCCTGGGCCAAGGCAGGTCAGATCCTCTGTACTGTCAAGGCCAAGGCCAGGCTCCTTGCTGCAAGGGCTCCCTCCTCCAGCAATTCACAGCATGGAGCCAGCAGAGTTAGAAGCTTAGCAGCAGACAGCAAACACCTTGCAGATGTAAGATTCAAAGCTACACGTACACCCATCATGGGAATCACAGAAACACCGGGCAGTCACTTGCTGTCGTGCTCAAGCAGAAGATGCTTTGCAGAGGGAAGGAGTATTATTGTCCCTGTTAGGAGAGGATATCAGTCTCTCTCCAGCGCTGCTCAGCTACAGAGACAGACTGGTGTGTTATAGAAACATTTAAACACAAAGCAATTCATTTACAGCTGGACTAACACAGTATTCTGAGGAGCTAACAGAGCCTGCCCCCATCTCTCACAGGGAGCTCACTGTTTCACAGGCATCAGACTGAATTCTAGCAAGAGAAATGCCCAGCCATGCCTCTCCATCAACTTCAAGAGGCTGTCAATCCACCTTGCAGCTCTCACTGCAAAGTCCGCTCCGTTTTATCCTTTGCTGTACAATTCCCTCCAGGCTCTCTCATCTCCCAGCCCTCCTGAACCTGTCTTGTTTTTGCCTGCTTTGATGACACGCCTGCACCCAGCTTTCTCATGAAGAAAACCGGATCCAAGCACTCCAGATAATAAACTGCCAAAGCCAGCTCACACACCATGCCTGCAGGCTCACAAGCAGCTGTGAAAAGGAAGTGAACTGTCAGCAAAGCTTAAAGGACTATTAAGCCTTCAAATCTGATCAGTCCAGTGGGATGAAGACACCTTCCCAGGATGCTAAACTCCAGGCTCTGGTTTCTGCAGTCACTGACTGAAGAGATTTTTGTCTGCCCAGATACCACACACGCATCCACCTTCCCACACCTTCCCAAACCAGGAATCCTGCTCCTTCCCTCCCTCCAACTCCCTGGATACTCACAGCTGTCGACAGACGAGATGCCAGAGTCATCTCTAGGTTCCCCTTCAGGCCCAGTAATGCAGGTACTAGGATAAATACCTCAGTCACATATTTGAAGACGTCCCAGTGCTGCAAAATTAAAACAAAAAAAGACCATTAGAAGTAATCATGGCTGTTAGAAATCTTTGCTTTGGACTCAGTGTCACTTACTCATCTGCCTTTGCAACCTGGCACCGCCTGCGTGTGGCCCTGGGCAGACAACCCAGTTCCCCTTCTGGTGTCACACTTGGAATTTTGCAGTGATTTTACTTTTTATTTTTTGATGTTTGTGTAGTAGTGACCACATGTTCCTGCT
>NW_010295669.1:15310-17438 GCF_000700745.2 Antrostomus carolinensis
TGGGTCTTACAAACACATTTTGGAGCAAGGCGTTGCTGCTCCCTGATCCTGCCAGCTCCAAAAGGCAGCTCACTGCAGTCTCTGTTCCCCCCACCTCACTCAGGTGTGTGCCCTCACCTGGCACCCTCATTACTCAGGTATTTACTAATTACTCTGGCTCTACAGTCAAGTCAGCTCCCTTGGACATGAGGCAGAAGAGGCAGCCGTGGTTAGTTAGGAAAAAACAAAGAGTAATTGCGGGGTCAGCAGTCTTAGAGGAGAGCAGCTGGCTTCTGTGAAAACACAAAACCACCCCCCAAAAAAAAAAACCCCTCACAACCGCGTTTAAAAAACCCCAGCAAGCTACACAAACCTCACTGGCCAACTCCTTATTTTCATGAATGTTTTGCAAGCAGGCCCTGTGTCCAAAATAACTCTGGCTTCCCACATTGCCTGAGTGTCACACTCCTTAAAGGACACTGAGCACAGCTGGAACCGCGCTCTCACCAGCTGGCTGCTGCGCCCAACACGTCACCGGTCAGGGCTCTCACAGCTTTCTTCCTGCAAACCTTTTTCTTCCTGCAAACCTTTTTCTTCCTGCAAACGTTACCTGCAGCAGGCTCCATCCCTCACAGCGCTCTCCTGGGCAGCGTCAGAGCATCAGGCTAACTAGCCAATAGGACATACATTTCTTTCCAGGACAAGGATCACTATCAGCCAACACCTTACAGCAAACACAAGTCACCCTACCTGCGTGACTAATACCATCCTGTGGGGAAGGACTTTGGTTATTTTTGTTTATTTTTCCACCCTTTGTGCTGCTTGCCTTCACCACCGAGCCAACAAATTCCAGTTTCCTGCCAGGGCCTTTGCAATATCACATTCAAGCTGCACTCACTTGAAAAAAAACCATTCGAGAGAATACTGTGATCACAGGCAGCAGGGAAGTGATTGAGATGGGTGAACTGGGACCATTTTTCTTCAAAGGGAAAAACTGTTTTCCAGGCAACAAAAAAAAAATCTCCCTAACGTTTCTGACAGCTTGGTAAGACAAGCTAACCATGCTCTCCAGCTCCCAGGTGCATGGATGAAAGCTGCTCAGCTATTTCAGGCACAGCCACAACCCTCTCTCTGCTCGAGGACAAGGCTCCTGAGGACACCCCATCTCCAGACTCTCCTGCAATGAACAGTCCTCTCCCAGCTGCTGTGGCAGCACCTCAGGAAACCACCATGGTCCCTGCAGCCCCTGCCCCAGCCACAGCAAACCTGAGCTCCTGACCTGGGAGATCCTTCCACTGCAGGCAGAGGCACTCTGAAAGCGCATGGCTCTGCATGACTCTCCAACCAGGGGGACATCTGAGTTCAGTGCTCACTGCTGAGCAGGGCAGGAGGGAGAATCAGTCTGAAATACTTCACCCAACACAGTGGCACACCAGGCTGTGCTTCCTTTAAGGTCACATCTAGGACCAGGCAAGCTCGGCTCTCCTCAGTCTATTTTTAGGCAGGTATTATGATTATTTTGCTGCTGCTTGTACCGGTGAATCCTTTGCTACGACTTCCCTTAGCAGTACCTAGAATTTAATCAGCAAAGCAACACGCTCCCGCTTCCCAGCAGGACAAACTGGGTGGCACCAGAATCACTTAATGAAAGGAACATCGTCATTAGTCAGACCACAGGCTGGAAGTGCTGTGCAAAAGTTTCCTGGCTCTTTTTGCTTCCAGAGATCATAGAGGCAGGATCAGGCAATAGCTAGCCCAAGTTCACAGCCCTCCCTCACCTTGTCCCAACCCTGGCATTGTAAATTAAACCACTGTAAGCTGGTGCCAGAAGCTGCTGTAACTGGAACCTGCTAAAGCAGCTCCCTGAGCAAGACAGGGGTGTTCCTGGAGTAACAAATAAAAGCCATCTTTGGGGAAGGAAAACAAGGAGATTTCTGCAGACATCAGCAGCTCACTCACTGCAAAGAGCAGGACCCATGGGCTCCCGCCAGCTTGCTTAATATATGATGTTATACAACACTGATCTATGGGCATTTCAAAGGCCTCCCTGGCTCCTGCAGAGAAGAAAGCTCCCTGCAGAGACGTGTGCCCACGACGTGGCTCCAAGGGGAGAATCAGAGCCAGGCTGTGTGGGGAAGACAAAAAAGGG
>NW_010295669.1:17463-22052 GCF_000700745.2 Antrostomus carolinensis
GGACATCAAGCTGTTAAAATCTGTTTCCCCCCCTTCCCCTGTAACAGCCCCTCTGAGAAGCACAGAAATAAGCTGTTTTCAGGGGTGAGGAGCTAACACAGCACACACATCCTCTGAGAGCGTCCAGTCTGCTCCACTCAAAGGAGAACACACTGCACTGGGGAGCAAGGAGGCTCCCAGCTGGCTTTCAGCAGAGCTATGTTAGAGAATTACAGGGAGAAGCACTTCATCTCCAGCACCTCCTCCCTGCCCTCTGGGGAGGTGAAGCATAGAGACTATAAACAACCTAGATTTAACTTATCTCATCTTCATTTTTCTACTGAGCCTGTGGTTCCTTTGAACATAAATCTACCCCGATACCAGAGCCACCAGATCTCTGTCTCTCCCGTGCAGCACTGGAGGGGTAAGATCCCACCCTGACCTGCCAGAGGTTCTGGAAGAAACATCAAACCCCAGGTGGTGTTTGGCAGTTTCCTGCAGGCTCGCTGCCTTTCAGAACCTTTGCACCTGCAGACAACAGATATTTCCAGGGTAACAGCTGCTTCTCAGTCTCTGACATTTTTAGCCACCACGTATGAAGTTAAGGCTTACAAGAGTCACGAGTTAACAGTAGGGTTTTGCTCAGATTATAGCAGGATGGTGATTCATGACAGCTCAGGAGGGAAGGATGTGCTGCAGGTTGGAGCTACGACTGCCTTGGCAAGGCTGCTGTGCATAGTGGGCTTGTCCCAGCGCTCTCCCTAAAAAATGCCAAGGAACAAGCAGCCCTAACAAGAGAGCTGCAGCCCAGGGCTGGCGCTTCCCGCTGGCCCCAGCTCAGACCCACCCCAGAGGATGCTAACACCAGGGGTGGTCAAGCAGGGGAAATGAGCAGACTCCCTCCTCCGTATGAAATACTGTCCATCTCATCCAAAGAACCTCCAGGGAGCAGATAAGTCTGGAAAACAACAAATCGTGGCTCTGCTGGGAGAAGGGACTGTGCCAACAGTCCTGTACTGTACACAGAAAAGCAGCTGGTATGCTCATATGTCACCTGCCCAAAGGTCTCTCTAATCCCAAAGGGAGCAAAGACAAATTCATAGGGACACATTAAGGGGACAGCATGGCCAAAGGCCAGGGCTGCTTGTTTTCACAGTGGGGAGACCAATTACAGCTGGCTGATTAGTCTGTTTATCCAAAACAGAGGAAACTGAGTGTATGGAGCCCCTCCATCCATCACAAACCATGGCTGCATGCAAAGCAATGGGACTTCAGTCCACTCCAGTGCACCAGTTACCCACTCCACGTGCTTCCCTCCTTTCATCCAAGACTTTGAGTATCTGGGAGGCCAGTTATGGAGATCAGCTCCCTGGGTTCTGCAGGAAAACAAGCCAAGACCACACACCTCCCATCCCCCTTTCCTACCCTATGGCATTTAGATGCCTCATTTAATCCCAAGGCTAAAGGGTGTTAGAGTAGTTGGCAGGACAAGCTGCAGAGCCACATGCTGAGCTGCTGTGGGACAGAGGAATTATGAAGCTTTATTTTTAATGGCCATAAAAAAAAAGGGGGCAGGAGAACACAGCAGTATGCCCCAGCATCCCACCCCTGCCCTGCTCCTCTCTGGCCAGGAGGGCTGCTCCTTCTCCAGGAAAGGCTTTAGGCTGGGTTCAAATCAGTGTCTCTGGGAAATCACCACGAGAGCCACACATCAGTTTACAGGGACCTTGCAAAAGGAAACATGTTTGAAATGTCTTTCTTTTTAAGAAAATGGTTCCAGTAAATGTCTCCTGGATTAATTTAGCACAGCCAGCCTTTCCTGTTTGAGTCACTTCACTGCTCTGTCAACAGGTTGCATCAAGAGAAACCATAAGGATGACCAGCGTGCAAAGGCATGCAGGGAAATAGCCATTACGGGCAAGAGAGCAAGAGAAAGTGTTTGCTTGACCATCCACAAACACAAAAAAAGCCAAACTTGCCCTCCTGACACACAGCTCAGGTGGAGATGACTGTAACTGCCAGTAATACAGGCAGAGGATTGACATTCGAGTCCTTCTAGGCCAACACTGCGAGGACTTGTTTACCCCACTTAAGCAAACAGAGCAGCTTCAGGCAGAGTGTTTTTGGTTGACCACAGCTCCAAAACAGCTGCCTCCCCCACCCCAAGAGTTTCATAAATCTGCACTGCACGGATGATTGTGCCTCAGTCACTGTTTTGGGCTGGGCATCAAGAAAACACTGCGCAGCCTGTCTGTCAGAGCAAAGGAGAAGAGGTTAAGCAGCTAATCCACTGCCAGAGAGACACACACTTGGAAAACCTGTGCCACGGTCCATGAATCCACATTTCCCACATAAAACCTAAGCGAGCTGCATGGCTGTTGGCTTCTCACAGTGTCACCTGTCACAAGAGACTGAACAAGATTATCATGTCTGGTAACACATCAGTTTTCATCCAGAGGTAACAGCCAGCTCTCTGGCTCCCATTCCTAAGGATCATCTCCACACATCGCTCAGGAGGAACCACCCTGTTAGTCCAGTCACCCCTGACCACTTCCAAGAGCAGAGGGGGCCACTCGGCCACCCTTCAACCTTCAGAGTGAGCCACCATGCAAGTGTCCTACACACACTGTGACAGGTGAATCATTAACCTGACTGGCACGAGTCCAGCATGAGGAAACAGAGCAGCCAAGACCCAAGATGGAGAAGGGACACAGGACCTGTGGAAGTAGTGACTGGAGCTGGGATGCCTACAGCCACCATCAGGGGAGGGCTTTATTTCAAGCTGTAATGCACAGAGTGGTCTCAGCTCCCAGGCAGGTGCTTTAGTTGCTCATGTGCCAGCTGCAACCTCCTCCTCTGAGCAAGAGCAGGGCAGCCAAGATGCAGGGGTGCCCACAGCCTCTCCTTCCCAGACATCCCTGAGGTCTCTCCCTGTCTCTTCCTACCCCAACCATCATACAAAGCAACAGGTCTCCTCCCCTGACAGTTGTTATCTGCTGAATGAGCCTTGGCATTCAAGTCCCTCCCAGCTTGGGATCAAGCTATGGTCTATAGGGACAAGACTCAGAGCCCAGTTTCATGCCAGGGAAGTATCAATCCTACCTGCACAACGTCCAGCACCATTCCAGCAGCAACTGTCCCAAAGCCTGCCAGGAGGAATGGAAAGAGGACTTGCAGCCCGATGGAAAAGGAGGTCTCCTTGAGGGGCGAGGCTGGCTCAGGACCTCGGTCTGTGCTGGTATCATCACTTTCATTGCTCTGGCTGCCATTTTCCAGCAGGGCATCTTCTTCTCGCACCCCTTTAGCGTTGGCACGAGACTCCAACACCACCACTTCTACCCTGTTACCATCAGGTCCCAAGAAATTTGAGGGCTCCACCAGCTGCCCCCGGTCCGGACTGGTGAGACAGTCCATGGGCACAACGGGGAGCACAGCCCCATTGGCCTGGTGGCTCTCCTTCTGCTCTGGCTTGGAAGACATGCTGCAGGGAGGTGATCCGGACGCTTGGCTTGGTGGGCCTACAGCCAGCAGCTGTTCCAGAAGAGATCTTCTACCAGGAGCTTGCACAAATGGCCTTTCCGGCATCTAGAGGCGACCTCTCCTATCCCTGCTCCCCTGCCTTTGAGTGCGGAGGCTACTCCTGCAGCAGAGATCCCCATCAAGCAAAGTCCAGGAATGGAGGACACCAACCACTGAGCTAGCAGGGAACGCTGCAGGAACTGGGAACTACAGCAAATTCACTCTAGTTCTCCTCCTCTCCAGCACTATGTGGTACAGCAGCCACCAAGACAGGATCCAAGCTTTTCTTCTTTGATGTGTGACGCTTTAGTGCATCTTTCTCCAGGTCTTGCAGCAGCACCACTGCTGTGATGGGGCATACAAGGCAGAGAGAAAAACAAATGAAGTAAAGACCACTGAATAACACAGATGCTTAAAGGGATGAGGAAGCAGAGAGCAGATACAAGAGGCTTTTAGAAATGATACAATCCAGAAAAGCTCTTCTTACTACCAGGGCTTTGTCACTGTCTCCAGTGGCACTGTCCCTCTGAAGAATTTTGAGTTTGAAGGCTCCTGTGGGTTTTTGCTCTGTTTCAAGTTTGTTTTGTGCTCTCTGCCAAAATGACCAGCAATACCAGCGAGTTCCAAGTGTCACTGTCGTCCTCCTCTTCCAGAAGAATTTCTCACCTTACAAGCACGAGGCAACGAGAGTTCTTATTTAAAGTAACAGCAAGTTCCCGGTTAAGGTTACTTACTGAGCTGAGCAGGCTGCAGGGTGGGAGCTGGCATTTGGACAGCCTTAGATTTAACGTCACTCTCCAAAAACTTGTCTTTTCACCTGAAATATATATATAAGGAAAAGAGATATTCTCTTGGGTCTTGTGGCAGTCAGCAGAACAGCTCATTCATTCAACAATGTTTTCCTTCAGCGTATGTTGGAGGCTGCACCTCCAACGCACAACCATTTGCTGGACTCTTTAAGCACATCCATCCCCTGGACTCTTTAAGCATTTTTCCACAGCCCTTCACACACTTCAGGGCGCTGTGGCAGGAGATCTGGGCTGGAAGAGCAGCCCTCTGGTCCCCGTGCCCCTGAATCACCACCCAGGAGG
>NW_010295670.1:0-211 GCF_000700745.2 Antrostomus carolinensis
ACACCGTGCCATGCTGTGTCGTGTCATGCTGTGCTGCACTGTGCCATGCTGTGCCATACCATGCCGTGCTGTGCCGTGCCATCAACCTGCCATGCACCACGGTGCCAGGGACCCCCGGTTCCACTCCCCAAGCTCATGGCACACGCTGCCCTTGGCAGAGGTTTGGGTTGTGCCAAGGGGGGCAGCGTGGCTGGGCTCGGTGTGGGGGTGA
>NW_010295670.1:360-1191 GCF_000700745.2 Antrostomus carolinensis
GGCGGGGGGTCCCCCTGCCCTTCCCTGGCCCCTGACCCTTTCAGGCAGCTCTGGTGGAGCCTGACCCCGCACAAAGCCCCCGGGAGCCCATTTGAATCTGAAAAGGGGGCTGAGGGCAGAGCCCTGACCTTCAACCTGGGGGTCACCCCCCCCAGGAGCCCCCCGCCAGCCGGGACAGACCCAGCCCAGCCATGGACCCCACCGGAGACTGGCCCAGGGGATGCAGGGGCTGGGTGCAGGCAGGGAGAGGGGTTGGGGGGTGCAGGCAGCACGGGCAGCCCCCCGCTCTGCTATCAGGGTGTGGGCACTTGTCCCTCTGTGCTGGGCACAGGGCAGTGGCTGGCACATGGGTCGTGTGCTGGGGCTGCTGGGTCCAGCCCCACTGATGGGGGACAGGGGGCTGGGCTGGGGGAGAGGTGATGGGGACAGAGGGGACAGGCAGGTCAGGGGGGTGAGGAGCAGCCCTGCAGCCCTGAATCCCATCTATGATCCCTGCCCTGCATCTCCACAGCCCTGCATCCCTGTCCTGCATCCCTACACCCCTGTCCTGCATCCCTGAATCCCATCTATGATCCCTGTCCTGCATCCCTGTCCTGCATCCCTACACCCCTGTCCTGCATCCCTGAATCCCATCTATGATCCCTGCATCCCTACAGACCCATCCTGCATCCCTGCATCCCTGTCCTGCATCCCGCATCCCTCCCTGCCCTCTCCATCACCACAGCTCTGGATATTGATCCGCTGAGCCTTGAACTCCGCTGCAGGATCCCTCTGGGGAGATTCAGGCCTCATTTTAACCTATTTATAGCCCCGTGCCTCAGTTTCCCTCCC
>NW_010295671.1:0-19196 GCF_000700745.2 Antrostomus carolinensis
GAGGACGCTCAGAGTGTGAAACCGCAGGACAAGTCACACGGGCAGGTCTGGGAGAAGGAGTTATGGGTGGAAAAAGTGAATTTAATGCAATTAGCTTGGTCAGTTCCACTTTGGGGCATTTCTGCAGTGCCTGGGTGTGACAGTTCTGATACCGTCCTGTCCCGTTAGAAAAAGCCCATGGAGGAAGCAGAGCAATGGCAGAGCTGTCATGCGTGTGTGTGGGTCCCTCTTAAAACTGGAAATCTTTCAGATTTCACTTTGCTACTGTTCTTTTGAAAACAGTGAGGAGTTCGGTTGTGCTGTTTCCCAAAACACCAGTTTTGAGCTGTGACCTGCACAGGTAAATGTCGTAGCTGCGGCTGGGATCCTCCTGCAGTGGATCATTTCTGCCCTGAAATACCCCGAGAGCGTTCACTGCTTTCCATCATCACAGTGATTCACGTTGCAGAATGTTTTGGGGAGTTGAGACACAGAGAAAGTCGCTAAATCTGATCGACAGCAAGTCTCTGCATGAAGTTGTTCTGCCTGGAATTAGCCAGGGCTTTGTGAGCAGCCAGGAGGGGCAAAGCTGAGCTTGTGAGGCTGGGGGATTTCAGCACAGCTCGACCCTCATCCTCCTCACTTTCTGCGTGTTCTCCGTGGGCTCAGAGCAGCGCTCCAGCCAGGCACTGCGTCCCTCAGGAGGAGCCAGCCCCGGCCAGTGAGGTGTGGGCTTGTCCCACCCACGCAGCATCTTTCCCTGTCCCACAGCCCATGATCCTCACAAACATCAGCCCGTGGGTCACAGCTCGATGCCTGCTTCCCTGCGCTCGCTCGGCCTGGGCAGCTTCAGTAACGTGGGACCAGCTCTGCCTGGGGTCCCCTGTAACCCCCTGGGGTTCCCGAGTAACCTGGCAGCAGAGGTTTATCTTGTCTGATTTTTCAGTTTGATTTTTTTGGTTATTCTTTAGGATTGTGTGAATATGGCTTGGAGCAGTCCAAAAGGAAGTATTTCATCACAGTAGCACAGCTATCTTCATGTGATTAACAGTGTGCCACTGTGAAATGCCATTGTGCTGAGGCTCATACTTCTGACTTGAAACTAATGCTGTAAGAAACTGGACCTAGGGAACCAACGGGATCATCTCACATTAGTTTGGTTTTAATCTGAAGTACCCAAAGCCTTAACGGTGCGTGAAAATCTTTGGTGCCCCACGCTCACCTCCCTTTGGAAATAATGGTGCCGCTACCAGCACCTTTGGGCTCGTCCCTGCTCCTGCCACAGCCACGGCTGGGCTGTTTTGGCAGCCTGACCCCAGCCAGGCTGTTGTGAAGCACATCCCAGCCTGGAGCCTTACACAAATAATTCACAGAATGTAGTAAACACTTCAGCACGCTGCCAGAATGCCTGCACCCTCATCAGGAAAGATGATCCCCAAGGCAGCTAAAAAGGCTAACTTGTCCTTGGGGTGTATTTGGTACGTTGCAGTGCAGATCGCTGCGCGATAGCGCTCAGCCTGTGCTCAGCTATTTACCTATGAGATCAAAGGCTGTCAGATGGGCACAGAACGGGTTTGGACTGCCCACAGGTACCCTGCCTTAGGTCTTGTTACCAGTCCTCCAGCTTCCCGTTGGTCTTGTTTGATCAGTGAACACAACACATGCAGGATTCAGTTCCATTTTACTTCACACATCCAGTGGCAGATAAGGCACAGCCAAAATGTTGTGGGTGTGTTTTGCAAGAGCTCTTGCTGCCTTCACTGACTGCAGTGACAATATACTTACATTGTTCAGTCTCTCATTTCCCTTCCTTTTAGAATACGCAGCAATAAACTCCATGCTGGACCAGATCAACTCCTGCTTGGATCACCTGGAGGAGAAGAACGATTATCTACACGCCTGCTTGAAAGAACTGCTGGAGTCCAACCGCCAGACCCGCCTGGAGTTCCAGCAGCAGAGTGAGCAGCAGAACATGGAAACCGATGTGCAGGGATCACAGCCTCCCGTCTAGTGTGCTGGCCACAGACTCTCAGTTGGTGTTGCTAAGGGGACATTTACTGGTCACCGATTTAACGTAAAACGTGAATAGGAGAGGTACCTGGTGCCTGTTACTTGTTCCTTCCTGTGACTGTGTCCTGCCATTCACCTCCACGTTCTGTTTTTCTTTAGCTGTGTGACAGGTGCCGAGGCACACAGGTAGATGTAGGGGAGTTGGGGTTTTTTTTTCACTCCCCAACATGAGCCTGGCACTGACACTTGGTTAAAGCTGGCTGTAGGAAGCCTGATGCCACACAGGTTGTTTGCAAGCAGGCCCTCAACGCAAAGAGGAAAAATAATCTCTGCTGTTTTGTACTGTTAAATCCAAGCAAGGAGTGTTATGGCTCCAGACTCTTCCCTCAGAAAGCACAGCAGGCAGGGGCTGTCCTGACTCCAGGTTTGCCCCCAAGTGTAACTCTGGTGACAGACTTTGAGAGATGGTGCCCTAGGCCACCTCCTGCCTTGAAACTACACCTTCCCCATTATTCACATTAACTGTGGTGTAATAAATAATTGGCAGATAGTCCCAGATCATTGGACTCTTCTGTCGCCTTCCAAGACAAGCTACCAGGGTGATGCTTTTGACTGTTATAGTTGGAAGCTGCCTAACTCCTTAAGCTGCCATTAAGGACTCAGGCTTTAGAGAGAAAGGCAGAGCAGCCTGGTTAGCCCCCACCACAGCCTGAGCTATACAGAGCAACCAGCCAGTCTACTGTTCTACTTCTGTAGAGTTAAAGGAGTTTTTTGGAAAGTTAAAGAAGTTATTTATAATAAATCTGTTTTATTAAAATCAGTTTGAAACAAAATTTGTTCCTGAGAGTCTCCACTATGAGAACAGACCAAATTAAGCCTTGTAGTATTAACAAAGAACCAAGGTGCACACTGTTGCCTAGCTTAGGACACTGCTTGTCCCAAGAGTGTGCATCTTTGAAAGGAAACTGTTCTAAGGAGCAGAATTGGACACACAGTCTCACAAGAGAAACTTTTCCTCTGCCTGGACAGGAAACAAGAGGAACTACAAAGAATTCTTAGTCAAAAATAAGTCTGCATCCATCTACTTCTTGAACTTTGTCCCCTATAGAAATCATATTACCATCTTCTTTCAGGTTCAACAATCCAAGCCTCAGTCTTACTGTACAAGTAATAACCAACACCATCCTGTATTAGACACGCTAAAGCCAGGCTCATTTTATTCTTAAAATAAAAACAGCAGTAAAGTTGAAGGTTTTTGCTCTATTAAAAGACTCCGAAAATAAACATTTCCAGCAAATTTCATATGTAAAGGGCTCTCCCTTTAAGGCCACTCTATCTGGGTTTGCGCCTAGTAGAGCGTCTGGACCCAGCAGAGGTAAGACTGGCTGTCTCACCTTTGGCTAGGGAGGAAGGCTCTGCCACTGCCTCCTGGCCTGTGTTGTCTGCCTCATTCTGTCCTAAACCTCCTCCATTCCCTGGATCCTGGCAGTTGTCTGTGCCTTCCCTTTGTCTGGCTGCATTGGCTTCCTCCTCCTTAGACAGAGCGTGTCCCAGCAACTCCCCTACGGTGCGATTCTCCTCGGGGAGTGGGCAATCGGCACTAGTGGTAGTGGATTTGCTCTCTTCCTGTAGATTTTCTTCTTCTACAACCATGATTCCACATACATCGTCAGTCACACTGGCTAGGCTCTTGTCCTCTACTACAGAGGTGGCCAGCTCACCCTTACCCTCTGGAGACCTTGAAGCTTGGTCTTGCAGGGCTGACAGCTCTGTACCCTCCTTGTCTCTCCCATGATCATCATTCAGCTTCTTGCTGGTATCTGCTGTTGTAGCAGGAGGGTGTTTTGGATCATCCAGCAATTGGGAGCTGGAGCCCTGGGAATGCAAAGGAGCTTCGGGGTAGGCAGCTGCGGCGCGATGCCTCGCTGCCTTGTATCTCTGCAAATACAAACAAACCAACGTGAGAGACAAGTCCAGCTCAGCTACTGTCACTGCAGCAAGTAGCAGCTGGTCCAGGAAAACCTGTACAAAAACAGTGATGAGTGGCAGCTAGAATCTGCAGGGACTCGACTTGTCTCAGCAGCTCTCCTGGCCTGGCTGCTGAGGCTTTCAAGCAGAGAAGGGTCAGCTCCTGTGAGGAAAAGTGGCGATATTAAAAATTGAAGTCCTTCTCGCATTACTTAATGCTGAGCAAGTGCATGGCAGACCTGTGGCTCCTGAGACAAAAATCATGTTTTGGCAACTGTTAATCTCAGTCAGACTCAGGACTTTGTAGATGTAACAGTGCAAGTGACAGCTCTTGCTTCAGCTACTGCCAGGACGTAACTCTGGACATATGCCCTGGATACATGGGGCTACCAACTGCCCTCAGCTACAGAGATGTGATTTAATGTTTATCAGCTAAAGCAAGACTTAAGTTGAAAGCTTAAGATTTTTCACACCACTGATACAATCTGTGCAGCTGGTGAAACTGTTAACAGGAACACTAAGATATCAAGAATATCTTCCTGTTACAAGGTACTGAGGTTCTCCACAGAATAAAGGTAATGATATCATCAATAAAATGACTCATTTGCACTCGCTATTATGATGAACCAGTAGAGGTCTGTAAAGAGATTCAAATGGCTACTAGCCATTTTAAGACTGGATTTCAGAAAAACAGCAACTCTGTACATCTGTCTAATATGCAGTAGGAATCTGGTCTGCAAGACCCAGACAGAGCATGAGCTAAAGGAACAAAACAAAGCTCCTTCTTTTCCATAGCATTTCCCTCCACAATCATCTCACCTTCAGCTTTCTGCTAAAGGATCCCTGGAACTGGCATGAGCACTGGACCTTACAATTTAAGGAAACTATTTTGAGCTCATTGCCTTTCACCGTGGCCTTAAGCAGCGCTACTGTAATCTGCAGTGTGGAATTACAGCACAGCAGATGGGCAGCTTTGCATTGTAATTCAGTTTATCACCACAGTCTTGTTCTTTCCCTGTCCTCAAATAGAGGATGCAGATATGATATGCACAATATCATAACACACTGGAACTAGATCAGCTGGAGTCATAATGTTGCACACAAACTAACCCAGGTGCAAGCATGCCAATTTGTTTTCAGAGGGATGCTGTGAACTGCCTTACTAGCAGGCAATTCTCTGCTTTGAAACCCTCTGCTGAGCTACTCTGATAACAAAGTACTCCAGAAACTGACAATGATTAAACTTGGACTGTGACAACCTCAAGGCACCTAGGGAGCCAAAAGTAATAGTTTTCTGCCTGCAGGTATTTAAGGTTGGACTTTTGTCATAAATAAATCCCTCCAGGTCACTCTGGCATCCATTTGAAAGAGCGTCTGATTTCATCTCTAAGTGGGCCAAAAGGGAGGCATACACACTGCTGCTGCAGTTTCACTCTAAGCTGATATAAAATAAGCCAGGAAAACTGCAAGGCTGATTCCTTAATTCCTGAAATGACTAGGTGTGGGAGAGGGAAAGGATGAGCCATCCTGAAGGAACAGCTGTGGTCTTCTGCTACTTGCCATTCCAAATCCACTGCTCCTAAATACTGGCAGTACCCAGCCCTTGCTGGAGGCAGTGACAGTTGACAAGGAATAGTCAACCTGTCTGAAAACGAGCAGGAAATCACTTTGTCCTTAAACACTAACAAAAGCTGGATACATATGTGGTAGGGAAGCACAATGGTTTTTGTTGGAGCAGGATCTGGGTGCAGGCAGAGGACAAAGTCAGTGTGGGAGCCTCCCTCCTTGCCAGGGTCGGGGAATACCGCTCTCCTGCACAGGCAGGGCCCAGGCAGTGGTCACAGGAGAGGACAGAGACAATGCAAGCCCTGCATACCCACTACAAGGTACTAATCCAGGTCCTTCACGCCCTGGCGAGTCAACAAGGACAGAATGATGGAGGCAGATTCCAGGCCAGCCCAGTAGGAAAAGCTTCTATATATGAAAGCAGCAAAGGGCAATACGGCTTTTGAGTAAAGCAAAGGAACAGCATCGGTTGGCAGAGCTTTGTGCTAAGGAGTTTGTAGGAAAGGGCAGCAGACAGACAGACAGACTGAATTCCTGTTGCAGGCTGACCCTGGGGACCAAACGGAATCTCACCAGCTTGTAGCTTCCATCACATAAAGAGTCTGTAAAGTTAAAGTTCCAGATTTCTAGGGTGAATATCTGATTTTACCAGGCCCCTTCACAGATGAATCACACACACAATTTTGGCTAAAGGAGCTGCTACTCCAGTTATCGCATGGAAAGATGTGTAGGTACCAGCTGTCTTTACAAGGAACAGCCTCTGTCTCTTGTTCTTCCCCCATCTTGACCAACCTGTAATCTAACAGAAGAGGCCTAGACTGAACGACAGACTCCACAGGTTCAGCAAACAGAGCAAACACTCTGAGGAAGATTTCCAGCCAGAAACAGGCAACAAGATGACAGCAGCAGTAGCTGGGAAGCAGGACTGGACTGGTTTTAGATCCAGAGGGGTGATGGGAGACAAACACAGAGCACACCAGGAGAAAGCTATGGCACAATGGACACCAAGGATGATGGAAATGAACTGAAGACAAGACAGCTAACGTGGTGGATTCGCTGAAGAGACACGCACGGGGGTAACAAATGCCAGGCCATGCAATCGCCAAAGGGTCTAACCTGAAAGTTCTCAAAATGCATCAGGGACTTGCAGTGTGCGAGCCGGGCAGCAGAGTCGCTATGGTAGAATTTGTGACACAGCCTGCAGAGGTAACCTGCGACGGGGACCAGAAAATCCAGGCCTGCGAAACGGGAGGGGAAGGGAAATCACAGATCACATTGAATGGAACTCAAATAATGAAAGCATGTTAAAAGGGAAGGGAAAGGGAGGGAAGGGGAGGGAGAAAAAGAAAAGTAGAAAGCTTTGCTTCTGTTAATCAGGGATTTGCAAGATGACTTGCTGAATATCTCATCTTACCATGGAATGGCTGTGTGGTTGATATTCAGAGAGAAATCTGGCTGCCAGAGCAAAGAAACTACACAGAGCATTAAGGGCGGGAGGAAGGAAAAAAGAATACAATGGAAAACTACAGAGAACATGTGATCTAATGTAACGGGATCAAACCAAGCAGAAGACAGCAGGCGCGCAAGAGGAACACGCAGAGAACATTCACAGCATGAATCATTATTCCATCTGCCACACGAGAGTGGAAGGTTACAGCGATATGGAAGATTGGTGTAAACAGAGCTCTCCTTGGGCACAAAACAGCCTCTGCAGAGTTGCCCTCCTCACAACACCAGTGGCTGTTAGAGGTCTGAAGTCAGAAGTGCTTACAGGGTGGGGACCAGAGTCAGCCATCTGGAGGCAACACTGCCCACCAGTCCAGCAATGTGTCTGAGTAACTGCTAGGTAAAGCGTGGGGGTTCTGAAGCAGAGAAAACATGCACAGTTTGGGCTCTGGCACAGAGTCTGATACTGTCAGTACTGCTCAGTACCTCTACAGAAGCTGCAGCTCTGTTGGAAAGCATTCTAATCAACATGCTTTCAGCTCCATCTTTCTAGAGCATCCCTCATTTGCTAACTACTCCCTTCAGTGCTCCTGCCCTAGTCGTTCCATTTCCTACCTTAGTAAGGTATCTGGCTCTCATCATTTCTTCTTCAAAGCAAAAGGCAGCTGACAAACATCAATCACATCCTTATGTTTTATCACACAGTAATAAAGCAACGTTTGGCCCTTTCCCCAGGCAGGAGTGACCTGCAGCAGTCCGATGCAGATGCTGAGTACTACGGCCCAAGAAGTCATTACAGCAGTAGGTAGAGACCATCCTCTCTTACAGATACAGCATGTGGCCAAAGAAGGCTCGGTGGGCCTTTGTGCTTAACTCTGCTCGCTTACCATAGGCTGTGTCTGGACAATACTTCTCCCTTCCTTCGTAATCCTCCAATGACACTTCCTTCAGCCCAGTCTGGAAACCAAAAGAACATTAGTGCCTACTGTAGCTATGGCAATTCCCTTCCTGGGCTCTTAACATTTTTCTGGTTAAGCTTGGGAGCAAAACAGAGGACTCACATACCAGAGATGGAGTTGCACAGCATCTGGTTAGGACCAGACACAAAAACCAGTGTCAGCAAGTTCATTACTTCATTACAAGGCTTAAAATGCCCTCCAAGCCTGAAGCAGCTTAGCCATGTACCTCCTACCTGGTAACTGCTCTCTACTGGGAAAGTATTTATCAAGAAAAGCCTCAACGCACGTTTGCTATGAGACCAAGCTGCTGCTAGGTTATTCAAAGAGACTATGTCAGTGTCTTTGTCAGAAATCCTTTCCCTTGAAAAAACGTTGCTTATGCTCCTCAACAACAAGGTAATGTTTGAAGACAGCAGTAGGAGCTGTACAGCACAGCAAAAACACTTCCCGCATCCCACACCTACTGCCTGATTCTCTTTTACATCGTCCTGTGCTCTGGAAGAATTCCAGAGCCCTCACCATTCTGCAACAGAGTGCAAAGTTGACTGGACTCTTGAAACCCTGAGCTCTTCCAGCCAAGACCAACTGAGCCACAGGATCCCACAGCAGACTCCCACGTAGATAATTCCTTCTCCCTTTGCATGGCATACCTGCTTGGCAGCAGAATCCTCATTCTCGATGAGAACCACATCGAGGTCTTCCTCCTCACCAGCTCCCCCCTCCTCCTCCTCCTCTTCATCATCATCATCTTCAAAACAGCCAACAGCATCCACTGTGATCAACTCCTCTGAATCTTCTGGGCTGCCCAAGTCCTTCTCTCCTAGCCTCACCTGTCAAGTACAGAACAGAAAGATCAGATCAGCTTTGCACTCTCCATTTAACCAGGGAAGACCCCAGACTCTGAACAGACTGCATTTGATAGGACTGCAAGAGAGGAACAAAGCTACCTCACTTCTAGACACATCTAACTCCTTGTCCCTTTTTTCACTCCATTTCTTTAAGCTCTAACAAGTGAAGTCCAGCCAAAGACGAAAATTATAACAGGGCTGGAAGAACTGCCCATCTCCCTTTCATCCCAGCAATAGTCAGGGAAGCAGAGAGTTAACCTGCTCCACAGTATAGCTGCTTCCAGTCCTGTGCAGCTCTCCACTCAGGCAGTAATTACCTCTTTGGCTTTCTGTTTGTGCTCAGGGGACTTCATATGCTCCACAAACTTGCGAGGGGTCTTGAAGTGGCGGCTGCAGACAGTGCAGAAAGGACGAAGTGAACGTTTCGCCAGCTAAGGAAAGAGGGACGATTCGTTAAGTCACAACAGGAACCACTTTGGAGAAATGCAGATAAATCTTGAGTGAAACAAAGCCACAGCCCTGCATCTAAAACAGAGAGACCACAAAAAGACAGTCTTGTTCTCAGCAGAAAGGACTCCCTAGCTCGTATCTGCCAAAAAGACAGAAAACATGCAGAGCAAAACAATGTGGCTTATAAAAGGTGTTCTGGCACTCCTCCCCTAGGAGCCAGTGAGTATGATGGCCTGCCCAAATTTTAGCTTGAAAATTTACAGGCTGCCCACCAATTCCTCCATTCAATTGATTAGGTGAGCATGATAGTAGGTGAGTATGATAGTAGGTGAGTATGATAGTAGGTGAGTATGATAGTAGGTGAGTATGATAGTAGGTGAGTATGATAGTAGGTGAGTATGATAGTAGGTGAGTATGATAGTGAGTATGATAGTTAGTAGGTGAGTATGATAGTAGGTGAGTATGATAGTAGGTGAGTATGATAGTAGGTGAGTATGATAGTAGGTGAGTATGATAGTAGGTGAGTATGATAGTAGGTGAGTATGATAGTAGGTGAGTATGATAGTAGGTGAGTATGATAGGCCATATTTATTGAGAAAAGTCAAGAATTATAAATTAGAGGCGCTTCAGGCCATACTGACATAGCAAGACAACTGAAGTTCAATCAGTGACAGCGTTCAGAGGCAGGAGGCAGCACGGCAGTGGCCTTAGACAGTGAGGATGTTACTGGCAGAACTTTATGCGCATCTCTCCAATCACTTTTCCTTTGCTGCTTGGGGAGCAGGAGATGCTAGACACTTCCACTCAATCCCCAAGAAAGGTCAGTGTGAAGATGAAATCCATGCTATGGTTGTTACCTTGTGTTCTTGGGTCCTGCGATGTTTGATTAGATCCCCTGTGAAGTGTATCTGACAAGTGTTACACCATCGCTGCTGGGTCTCTCTGAAGTGAGAGCAGATATATCTGTAAGTCACACCTTTTTACATTCTCCATGGAATACTGCAGTTTGCAATCTGTTCTTGGCATTGTTTTCCCCAGCATTCCTGTCTTTACAGGCTCAGATTTCTCTTCCCTTCCCAGACACTGATACAGCTTGCTTTAGCTCATCCTGACAGAAAGGCACGAGTTAAAACAAGTCTCCAAGTTGAGCTACTGTATTAAAAACTACACAGCAGGTCCAAGTGAACACTGGTATCCTTCAGCAGAAAGTAAGTTTCCTGAAGGAGATTAAGGCCCCTGAAACCAGAGGGATTTTGTACCTCACCTAGAACACAGGGGCACTCGGGTGCAGTGAGGAATTTTAGAACCCATGTAGGTCCACATTCAGATTGTGTTTTCTAGCACAGACCAACACTTACCCATCTTTCTCTGCCAGAACCTTCTGCTCCTTCACCATGGGCAGCAGTGAAACAAAACAAACATTGCTCATGTGCTGAATCTCCCCAAGTCGCTGCTGGTGCTGAATTCCAGCCATGTGGGATTGGAAATTCTGAGAGAGAGGTTAAGAGAAAAATCCATTTAAATATATTAAAAATACCAAAAATAATAGGTAAGAGCTATGCTTTCCATTCTCTTGACTGCTGTTTAACAATGAAATGGTATAAAAGCTTAAGAGCATGGCTGCCTGCAGATCCACCCACATTCACTCTCTAGCAGGTTGCTTGCCAGCTCCTCGGGAGAGGCTTTTTTTAATCTGCATGCTTGCCATCATTTTTTTACGTTCCTTGTTCCTGAGGCATGAGCCCTTGCTAACAAGTCTCCTGCTGCACCTCCCCATGGCAGTTGGCCATCCAATTCACTTCTCTTGACTACCCATATCCCAGTCAGCCCTCTGGATTTTACCTGCTGACTGCAGCAGTTGGTTTTGCAGATATAACAGTAGAATTTAAGGACTGACTCGGGGCTGGGGTCCGCTGTGCCCACCTCGCAGGTCCAGTGCCCTGGTTTCAGAGCTGTGGTACTGATAGCTCTGCTTTCACTGCTCTGCTGGATAGTCACTTTTAGTGAACCTCCAGAGCTCAACACCTGCCAACAGAAGGAGTCAAGGTTAAGTCTAATGTCACAGTAGAAGACACTAAAAATTACACTTGCTTTTTGTATGTGACCTAAGCTCTCTACCCCTCAAAAAAATGAATTTAGTTTAAATCCACAGGAGGCTGATCAGAAAGACTCTCATACACACTCCTCCTCCCAACACTGCTAAATCAGTAATCCCTGTGTCATAGCACCAGGCCCATTAGTACAGATGGTTGTCTCCACAGCCTCTGTAGACACTGTGTGATCCAGTCTCTGGAGACTAAAGCAACAAACACTGTGTTGGTAAGGGACACAATCAGCTCACATTTCTCCACTGCAGAACTAAAGGCAACTCAGCACCACACCTGATGGAACTGAAGCAGGATGATACATTCAATCACATCCACAAATGTCTCCAGTTATGGAAGACTATCAAGTCTGATTCATACCATGGGTTAAATCTTTGGCTGCTTACAGATTTTACATCTGCTCTTCAGCAACATAAAAGATGTCTTTACCCATGGCTATCAATACATATATTTTTCAGTGGCTCTTTCAATTCAATTTTCCATCTTTCTAGATGAATACTGAAATCTTAATGAACTCCAGCATCCACAAACAGCCAGCAGTAGGTAAGGTACAGGCTAGCAGAGGTACAAAAGCAGCAAGTCAGAGCAGACTGTGCACTAATTGCAGATATATTATGCCTTATTGCCAGGGACAACAGCTTACAGCAGGAGACAGAGCTCCAGACGTGGGTGCCATCTGGTTCCCAGTAGCAACGGGTTTCTCTGGGATGGAGGGGGAGGCTGGATGTTCTGCACCACCCTAGTCTGCATAAAACAGTGTCTACTCACCTCAGGAGCCTTTGGTTCCTCAGAGAATTTCCTCTCTTTAGAGAGATCTTCAGCTGTGTATTCCTTTACATTGTCTGTACCTAGGAAGAGAGAGTCCTTTTAGCTGCATTAAATCAAAATAACAGAAAAAACAAAGCAGCAGGTGAATGAAGTCAGGGAGCTTTCCTCATAGTGCTGTTTGCCATAAGCCCAGTTCACAAACCTTTCTCCAAAGAAATCCTTACTAAAGAGGGAAATTTCCCATCATTTCCATCTGGTAGGCCATAGCAGCAGCTTTTAGGGGATTATGTTTGGATTTGGTTCCTAGATTTTCTCCTCCTTTCCCCATTCCGTATGACTGGAGTAAGGATATTCCTGATGAGACCCATAGGATCTACAGATGCTGACCTACAGGTGCAGTTCCAACAAGGAGTGCCCTAAAAGTGCAAATCACAGTGCCCAGCAACTCACCATCAGCTTGGACGTGGGTGCTTGACTCCCCTGCTTCCCTGCTGTCTGTTGCATCCTCTAATGCAGACTCCCCGGTTGCACTTCAAGGAGATCAAGAAAATAACTTTATTTGCTATGTTACAGAGTAAGAGATTCAGAAGACACATCAAGGCACAGGCTGGGGTCTAAGCTACCACACTCTCCATGAAACCTCCAAATCAATAACTGGACAAGAAGGTTACAACTGATTTTTTGGATCACTGCCCTCTCCTGCAAGAGGTCTGCAGGGAAATAAGTTCATATAGGAAATATTCTTAATAAAAGCTCTAGTCTAAAAAAAGACTCCAGTCTTGATTGGTGACCTGCAGGGAAACTGCAATACCTGGACAGTACTCCAGGCTGCTCTGTGCACGAGGGAACACACAGAGACCTGTCAGAACTGAACAGGTCCTCAGTGCTGTCTTACAGGGATTTCATCATAACCGTCTGCTCTATTTGTGTATCAGTCGTGTTTCATTCCAGAGTCTCTACAGTTCTGCTTGTGGGGGAAGCAGAGCTGTACAAGACACAAATCAAAAAGACTTTACTTTGGTTTATTTGGTACTGGTGATCTGCTAAGGAGAAAAAAAAGATCCTGAGGGGTCTGCTGAGAATGAACTGTTGATTTGCAGAGGGCACAAAGCGTACTTTACAATGTCTTTCTCCATCCCCCATTTTTCCATCAGGGCTAACACACTTTCCACCACAGCTTGAATGTCTTCTCTCTCAGGCCAGCTCGATATCCCACCCACTGGTGTCCTTCTGCCACCAGGGAGCAGCAGGTCCCACACGAGCAGGAACACAGACTGTGCAGGTACTGCATCCAGTGATCCAAACACAGAGGCACCGCATAATTTATCAGACTGATAAGTGATAATGTAACTGGGTTACATGGCTATAAATATGCAGCAGGGTTTGGGCAGTGCAAACACGAAGAAAACAAGAGTGGCTGGCATTCACATTATTTGTCAAGTGCTGCCAGCAGGCTCAACACTCTACCACACACAGATGGTGACAGCACTCCAGGGCAAGGGTTTGCAGCCTAAGTTGCAAATCTAAGGAGCAATCTAAGGGAGCAAAAGCCATCATGAGCATGATCTAAGGAGGAAATGGTATTATATGGATACTTGTCAGGCCATGCAAGAAGAAGTGGGTGTTCAAGGAGGATTTGAAGACGATGAGTGCTTTCTGCACTGGAATGAGGATGTTGTTCCAGGCATGCAGATGGTACATAGGAGAAAAGGCAGAAGAGGGAAAAACCTGAAATGAAGAAGGAGGCTGGTATTCCTGGCCAAAGGGAAATGGAACAATGAAGCATGAACCAAAACTTTGTGATATGGATGCGGGGAATGCCCTTCTCATCTGTGAAGGGCAATATGAGAACAATAAACTATTTTTTTTTCAGAGATCCATCATCTGTTCATTGGAAGTAAATAGAAACCCTTAAAAAAAAAAAAAGCTAAGGAATGATCTATTGTAAGTAAATACCAGCCATAATATATGCATCAAATCTGGCAGTCCTCAACTACTAAGGATTTTCCTAATAGCAGGCTTGCTGCAGTGAGATCTGTCATTCCTCAGACTTGATTTTTTTTCAGTATATGTAACAGGACTTTGATTAATAGCCTACTAAATATTAATGTAATTAAAATTAAATTAGCTTTGGCAAACAGATTAACAAAGCATACCCTCAAATGCATTTGACTTAGCTTTAATTGAATTTATTCACTTTCTTGATAATCAGAGTCCATACTTCAACGATGGTCCCTGGTCACGTAATATTTATCACTCCTTAAAGTTTTACAACATCAAGGTAATATCTGAACATCAAAGTAACCCTGGAATATTCTCCCTACAGCTAGCCATTAATCTCTAACCTACAGATGGGAAACAGAGAGGTGAAGAAACTTGTCCAAAACCATGAGGTGAATTGTTAACAGGGAAGATAAGAGGACCCAGGAGTCCTGACTCATAGTCACCAACATATGTTGGAGAATTCTCAAATCGATGCCTCCAGAAATCTGTATTCACTCCCTCCTCTTCTCCCCCTGCACCAGCCAACAGTGACAGTTCTGGGAGAGGCACAGGACCGTGCAGATGGCACCAGGAGCTCCGTGACGTGCCTTCCCACTAGATGGCAATACAGCCTTGGCTGTTCCTTCCTGCACCCAGGGAGGCAGGGAAGCCAGGACAGGCTTGCCATGGCCAGCGTGCCTGCATGCTGCGCATCCCTTGTGGATAATAGGATCGTCTTTGTCTGTATTTAGCCAAAAGACAGAGGTACTGGCAGGACAATCTTTGCAGAAGGGATACAGAACTCGGTGCTCATGGATACAGGCTTAGATACTAGGGAGTACTGATTCCTTTCCCTTTCTCATTCCTCAAAATAAACTACCCTCTCCTACACCTACTGTAATCTAACATATTCCAAGGCTTTTCCTCTCTGCTGATACATGGCTGCTCGCTTCCCTTTTTGACATTTAGAGAAGAAAATTAGAGAAATATATCAGAATAGAAAAGAAGATGAATCCTGGCAGGAGAACACACGAGCAAAGTCTGCTTTGTTGCAGATTTACATAAGCTGCATCTCTTATTTTTCATTCCCATAGAGCAGACACCGTACAACACCCTGGATCTCAACAAGCATTATGAGATTTTTCTGAACTATCCAGGAGCATCTGAAATACCTCCTACATGCTAGACATCAGGCCAGTACAGCCTTAATTATTAGAAAATAAAATCAGACAGTAATTCTAAACCCAGTAACTATTTCAATACCCCATTCAATAAATACCTCTTCAGTCTTTTTGCTGCAGGCTCCATGTTCAACACAGATTCTGCTGGAGTTCTTGGCTCTGCAGGAACACAAAATGAGATCTCCTTAGCAAAGCAGACCATGCCACCTTGAGCATGTTCCCTAACTGAATGGCCAATGCCAGTAAAACTCTGTTAGAGCAAATAATACTACACTGGCTTATTCTGAATTTAAGGATTGTAGTGACAAGGTTAGACAATGACTTAAGAGATTTGAGTGTTATTGCAGATGTCACTGTCTGAGGTGATGTTCAGGAAGAAATCTGTGTTTATATCTACTAAGTGGGTCTTAGTCCTACACCTAGCTGACAAGAGCCCAGGTCACAGGAACATTAATATAAGCCAAGGTGGCGAATCGACCTGACAGCAGCTATTTAATCAGGTAATTTTCCTTACTGCATACACACAGGTCACAACTTCACCATATGCCTGCATTGTTAGATTCTTCAGTCAGAAATAACATTCCCACATCTGTACTGTAAGAGATTCAGTGCCAGCAGTTTCTGTTCTGACAGCTGGAGTACAAGTACTGATTCAATTAATCTTCTCCTTAGCATGCTGATTACAACTGGTTCACGTGTTGGACTCCATGAGATGTTGAGTTCAGCATGAGTAAAGCAATGTGGAAGCTTTAATTTCAAACCAGTTTTATTCTTTTTCCCCATCTTAAATGGGGCTCACTCTCAAAGTGACTTCAGAGAGGCTTTCATGCAAGAGATACAGAGCTAGCTTAGGAAAACCAAAAACATCCATGAAAAAAGGATATGTGAAGCACAGAGCAGAGGGCTGTCACAGCCAGTTTAGGCATTTACAATTACAGAGAAACGTAGCTGATTAAAACTAAAGCCATCTCCAGTCTTTGCTGCAAGAATAGCAAAGAGAAGTTTATTATGATGTCTAGAAGCATTTGTTTCACTACAGGCTGCCTCCTACCTGTGGATGGCAAGGAGTTGTGCTGCTCCAACCCTGCTTGCACTCCCTCTGGGATTTCCATTTTCTCATCACCCTGTGTCTGAGATGAAGAACCAGGATCCAGCTCCCTCTTCCTGTCAGGGAGTCTCTGGAAGTCCTGCAATGGGCAGAGAGTCACTGCCAGCTCTGGGTCTTTCCTCAAACCCAACACACCGACCAAAGCCCCAGGCTTTTACTGTGGGGCAGGAACAGGAATTCCAGCACACAGTAAAGGAAAGGAATAGATGGTTTACAACAAACTGCCTTGCTTCAGGCAAGCTGACACAGTTAAACAGAGCAATGTACTTTAAACTCCAGACCACAGACAGCTTGTGACATTTCTCTAGTGCTTTAAGTAGCAGCTGTAGGAGATCTTGCTGCTTGCAAGAGAGTAGGATCACTTTAGAGGGACTCTGGTAAGAGATGCATTGGCAGGGAAAAAGAGGAGTCCCAAATAATCCCCCTTCCTTTTGACTCTGGAGAAAAGACACCCCAAAAGTACAAGTCTACCTTATCCAGCACGTCTCTTTGACAGAATGGGATCAAATATGCAAAAGCTAACCATAAGAGGAGAAAAGTGCCTGTCAATTAATCCAAGAACCATTTTCAAGATTGGAAAGAGGTCTTAATAGTGGAAAGCGAGGAAGGTTTTTACACATAAAAATTAGTAAATTTTATAAAAGCCACATGAATAGATATGATCTTGATCTCAAAAAAGATAAAACAGCCCAGGGAGGCAGAGTGATGTGTCCATGGTAGTAGCAAGTCACTTGGGAAGAGCAAACTGCTCTGGAAGGCTAATGGGGCAGAACTCTGGACTCCGTGAAGAGCAAAGCACTCAGCCAGGACTTGTAACTACTTTGAAACTGGTACTTCTAAAGGCTCCTTTTATATCTTAGGTTTAAACAGTTCTGCCATGAGGAATTACCTCTCTTGGGCAAGAAATGACAAGAAACCTTTGCACCATAAATGTAAATATGGACCACAAAAACCTTAGGGATGGACCGATTTCTGCATTTCCGCAGCATGGTGCAAATACAGTTTTCATTGTAAGGCTCTGTCCTTTCTCTTTAGTTCTCCACCTACAATACAGTCAACTGCTGCAAATGCAAACAGAGCACAGAGCTCCTGAACAGCTGGAAACTCCAAGCCCACCTTGCGATAGGTCCGGTTCTGCCGCTGGAAGGGAAGGTTGGGAAAGCCCATCCGAGTGGGCTTTAATGAGACCCCAACAGGTGGTGGCCCCAGGAGGGAATGTCTTGTAGCCTGAGGGAAAAACTGCTGCAGTGCTGGCGCTGTCATGTTAAATCCACGCAAGTTCCCTGTAAATGCAAACACACAACATATCACCATATCAACAGTGTGCAAAGGACAGAGAAAATCTTCCACCTGTACAAGCAGCATGGAGAGAGGGGAAGGGCTGCTCTGTGCAAGAGCCCGTACTTCAGTGCGCACTGTATGGGTGCTCTATGCCCTACCCTCTTCAGCACCCACAGAACAGAATTTGATAGCAACCATTACTATGCATCAAGCTATTTAATTATAATTGTCACTGCAGGCTAAGATCATTAGAGCAATTCTTCGATCTGAGCACACTGGTGCTTGTGTTTGCAACAAACAAGGTCTCATTTTACAGAATTCTCTGTAAAAAAGAAAAATTCATCCCACATTTGTGCAGCTGGCAGCTCACACTATAGTATGGATTCTGTTTAACAGAAGCCAGTAACAGCATTTCATTTAAAACAACACTGGACTTTTCAAACAAGAGATGCCACAGTCCTCTCTGCCACCTGGTTATCATGCAAGCTCAACATGTCAACCTAAACTCTGACACTTGAGATCCTCCCATTTCCAATTATAATGCTCTGCTTTCTGAACAAGTTCTTTTCAGCATCCAGACTATTAACTAGGTCTTAACTTCTTCCAAAGGCAGCGTTTGCTATCCCCATTTCAGAGGTGAGGGAATGGAAATGCACAGATGCCCCAGCTACACCTTCAGATGCTGTCCACCATTCTGGGAACCTGGACTTATGTAGCAATTTTTTCTATCTCTCACCTGAATTGGTGCATACTCTGGCTTTTTAGCAGCTGTCAAAACAGGCCAGAAAAGTTCAGAGACAGGCACCCAAAATTTGAAAAACCAAGCTACACTGTTGAAAGCCTGCAACACAATAGGAATTACTCCCCTATATCTGTCTTCAAAAGTAATCTAATGTCTTATTACTTACCATAAATAATCTCTTGCTGTAAAAAGCCATACCTTTAAAAAAAAAAATCTATAAGGCAAGAAATCATCTCCTGCTCTTAGTTTAATACCATTAAAGAAACAAACATCCATTTCAACTTGAAGTATTTCTCTTTTCCTATTCCCACTGCTGAAGCCACATACAGTCAATTAATTATTTATTCTGATGTTTCCCAGGTACAGAAAAACTACAGTATCAGCTATTCTTACTCGTAACCCAAACCTGAATAAGCAAAAAAATTCAGATCCCTAAGAAGGGCCACACTGAACATTGGAACCACACTAGATGGTACCTGTGGCTAGCTGCTGTAGATTACTGAAAGAGAAGTCACAACTCAGCTCAGCAAGCAGAGGTAAAAAGAAGAAGACTAACGCTAAAACAAAGTGGGTGTAGAATGTCAATTAACATACCTTATCCTGCTCTCACATCTAATTTGCCTCAGGTCCTCACCATACTATTTAAATACAAGTTCTCAATAAGAGATTTTGCTTTAGAGAAAAGGTCAGCCCGCTCTAACATCAACCATGTCTGAAAGGAGTATGACTGACTGAAGTGGAGTCAGACTTCTCCTGACACAAATATAGACACCAGTCTTCAGAGTGTGGCTTTTCCTTTTTT
>NW_010295671.1:19241-21667 GCF_000700745.2 Antrostomus carolinensis
CACTAGAGAGCCCTCTACTTAAATGGGCAAGAGAACAAAAGGAGAGTTAACGACATGCAGAATAAATCTATTGTCTTCACATCTGGGCATGATTCACAGGCAAGATAAAAATTGTAGGCATTAATCTAAACTAGGCACTTCAGAACTATCCCAGGTACTGATTTGCTGTGTTGAAAAGAGCTGTCAGGTTAAGATATGAGCAAAAATAAAAACGCAGCTTTGTTCCTAGTATCTTTATATTAGCAATGCTATCATTAAGGCAGCTTCATAAATTTGTTTTGAAAACATCACATCTGGCAAAAAAAATCCACTGGTGGAAACACAGTGATGGAAAACCAGTGATATTATCCACCACACAAATGACAGTCATTTCAGGGAACTGAAATTTCACAAGACAACTGAAACCCAAACCATTTTCCAACACAATATACTTTATTTGTTTGTACTGCACTAAGTTTGGACAAAGACAAGCATCCACTGCAAACAGGGTTAGAGTATGTGTAACAGACAAGAAATAAACTGTTTAACCTTCCAACCAAGAAAGACAAACTAATAAAAATCTAAGTATTTTATCTAAATATATTGATGGTAAATACTTGCTCCACGAGGCTAAGAGGGAAGGCACATATTTAGTATCTAACCCCGATACCTTCTAGTGCTATTCCCAGGTGTGAACAGTTGGGCACACAGGAATTTGAACAACTGAAGAACCTCTGTGGACTATGGACAAATTTGAAGAGTTAAAAACCAAAAAACCCCACAAACAGAACTGCCAAATACAAGGACTGCAATGGTTCAGCAAGAAATAGCCATACTATGGTTTCAGTCCATGAAGGATGATTAAATAACTCCGATAAGTAAGCGTCTCCCATAACGACAGTACCTTGCATCTGCTGCATGAGTAAGGCCCGCTGAAGCATAGGATTGGCATTGAGCAGCGATGGCTGATTTGTTGCCCGTAAGCTCAGCATCTGTTGCTGTTGCGGTGGTGGCAAACCCCTGGAAAAGAAGGCATTAGTCATAAGAACCCAATAAAAAACTGTACCCTTCAATTCCAGGCACCTAACAAGTATAAAACAGAGGAGCAAAGAACAGCTGAAATACTGATATACGTGCATGAAAAGATACCATACACCAGTACTGTATCCTCTTTCTGCCACTCTCCTGGAATTTCCAAAGCTGACAGATTGTCTATCAAGGAATTTGAGGTCAGAGAGAACTCCTTAGCACCAAGCCCACATAAAGCCTGTCAAGCAGCATAAAAAAAGCACAGGAGCTGACTGCAGTTCTACAGAATTATGCAGCAGCTCGTCAGTAGAAACCAGTGATCTAGATCAGCAGCTCTGTTTAACGCAACAACAAAAAAAGTAGTTCTAAAAAACAGGGAGTTTTCTCAGTAGCTTAAAGCACATTTTTCCAAAATCGATGCCTCCCACACGGAGCCAGACAGGTCATAATTGTAAGTGGTGCCCCCTAACTGCAAGAACTGGATGGAAAAATAAAGCACAGCCTTCGTTTCTAAAACAAGAGGAGGAAGAAGGGAGCGGAGAAGGACTCTCCAGTGCTAAGGAGGGTGGAGCAGGCATAAGAGAAAAGTCTGAAGAAACTGGCAGGCACTTCTTCAGGCGATTGCAAGGTCAGGCCCACCTCTACGCACGACTGCTGACACAGCTATATCTGTTAGAGCTGTAAAGAGCCACAAACATGGATCAAAATACCCACGCTGGCAACAAAAACCCCAACCTTCTTAACAGCAGCTCATCTTCGTGTTTGCTGCTCTCGATTGTTCCAGTCTCAAGGCTGACATATTTATACCAGAAAAATCATACTTTTAAAGGTGTAAGATGCACCCATGCTGTCTCACAGTCAGCCCCATACCAGCATTTTAAAGGCAGCTTTGTTTATAGCACAAGACATATGAAAATGGTAAAAAAGATTTAGAGAGATTTGTATTTCTAGCAGAACAGAAAGATTATATTTTATTAATTAAGCTATTAACTTTCTTCTTAAATTCACATCCCATTGCTTCGAATTTCCAGAGGCTTTACAGAGAACAGTAAATGCAAATAAATGCACCGTTTCAGAGAATTTGTGTTAGTTCTACAAATCCCAGTTCATCAGGGACAACCGCTCCTACCTATGAGAGCTATCTTATCTCCTGCATTTTTAGGAAAACCCTGGCTATTTTCCTTCTTATTTCTGGCAGATATCATTTGTCTTTTATCATACAAAACATTATTTTTCTCCATCCACCCCCCGCCCCCCCCGGCCCCACAGCGCTCAGTCACATCCTCAGCGCGGGGGCCACTGCACAAATAAGTTCAATAATCTCACCCAGGCCAGGAGACCCAGGCAGAGGAAGAAAATAAATAAATAAGTGAAGTTCAATCATAAAATAAAGTGTGTGTCTCTATTTAGGGCGGCTC
>NW_010295672.1:0-5410 GCF_000700745.2 Antrostomus carolinensis
GGAAGGAAAGGCTGGAAGAAGGTGCAAGAATGACATTTCCCTGCCAGGGTGGGGATGCTCAGCCCTGCCCGTTTGGGTTGCGGTGCCCTACAAGCAGGCTGACCCAGGAAAACCACAAGGCTGGTGCAGAAGATGGGTGCAGGTTGTTGTTCATCCCCACCCCTCTGCTCCACAGGGTTCCCCCCTCTCACACCCTCATGGGCTGTGCCCAGCTCCGCTTCAACATGAACAGTCGCCGTTCCTGCTTTCCCAGCACAGAAAGCTTGTTCAGCTGCAGAAAACTACTTGTTACTTGGGAAGAAGGATGATAATAGAGAGAGACAGGCAGAAAGTGCCAGCCCAACACAAAGCAGGATGCTGCAAGGTCCCTGGCAGCCAGTCCAAGGTGGGGATGAGGTTTCCTCTCGTGCAACAAGAACTTGGTGCAGATGTAAAGAAAGATGGAGAATTGCTGACGAGCCGTGCTCTCTGCAGCCTCTTTACCTGTGCTGGTGCAGGGCAGTGGGATTGGACCTCCCGGGGAGTTTAAAAATAGCTTCTTAAAGAAGAAAGAGTGCAGGCTCAGGAGAGCTCTGGAACTGGAGGACAGGGGCTGAGTCCTGGTGGGGCCAACTTCATCCTGACATGCCAAAGTGACCTATGGGGGTCTGGCGTTTGGGACGTTTGGTACCATGTGTGCTGCTCTGCTGGGCTGGGCACCAGCACCTCTGTGCAGCTCAAGGTGGGGGGACAAGAGCCACACACCCAGCATCAGTCTGGAGGAGCCAGCTGGCACTGGGCTGGTCCTGGCTGGTGTAAACCCACCCACAGCTGGTACTTCCACCAGAGCCAGTGCATCACTGAGCAGGGAGGTGGCACTGATGGAGCCCACGGGGCTTCAGCCCTTCAGCTGGGCTGTACCACCCTGCCCAGGCAGCGACAGTGGGACAGGAGCACGGGAGGGGGGTACCCGAGGGGCTGGGCATCGGTGGGCTGGTGTCAGGAAGTGTCCATCACTCTGTTCTGCTCCATGACAAACCACCAAAGTAAATCTGTGGAAAAGTTGCTTTTTCCATTTTTAGCCATTTTATTGCCTCCATGTGGTGATCCAGCCTCGGCAGCGAACACATTGCTCAGGCACGAACATTAGAGGCGTCTGGATAAATAAAGCTGGTGAGGAAGCCTGGACACCTCCAGGTTTCTCTGCTTGCAAGGGAGGAATGTTTTGTAAAGCTGACAATTTTGCGTTCAGTCTTTGTATCTTTGCAGAGCACGTCTTTCCTGTGCCATGTTTGCTGTTTACACTCCACAACACATAAACAACAGCTTTCCAGCGCCTTGGGCTCGCTGCCAGCCCCACCACCTGGGCTAACAGGAACCCCCCGGAGTCAGCCCCGAGTGGGATCCCCACGGGGGGGGAGCCAGGCACAGTGCCACTGCCAGAGCTGCCCCGGCCCCCCGGGCGGCAGGAGCTCTCTAAATCACTGCAGATCCCCTGTCACAGAGCAGGGCTGGAGGAACCACTGCAGTGAGCTCTGGAGAAGGTCCTGCCTCCCCTTCTCCCCACACACCCATTCCCGACCTGAGCAGGTACCAGTTGTGCTGCCAGCCTTCCACCTTCCTCTCCTTTGCCTTTTCTCCCCCTCCGTTAGCCCCTTCGCAGGCTCCCACTGCTGCCCCCCTCTCCTCCTCACTTCTCCCAGCTTCCTGGCTCTCTCCCCAGGTGGATCTTTCCCATCCTTCCTTGCTCCCAGGGTCTCAAATCTCCCTGCTGGGGTGGGATTTACCAAAGCAGCTCCAGACCCCAGTGCCTTGCCTGGCATGAACCTGGAGGCCCCTCACAGAGCCCTGTCCCTACCAGGCCAGTCACAGCTCATTGCAGTGTCCAGGGTGCTGCTTTACCCCAGGACAGCATCTCCAAATGCCCCCAGGACATCTCTTGTACTCTTGCCTCCCCAGAGCAGCACCCAGCTCACAGGACAACAGGGGCTGTGGCCAGACAGCACTCGGGACACAAACACCATGGAAGGGATTTGGAGCTTGTCCCTGCCCCTCAGCCCTCTCGGCTTGCTTCCCCCCAAGGCATCCACCACCCTAGGCCATGGACTGGCAGCAGGCAAGAACCGTGTCCCAGGGCTCCAGGCTGGGGGTTTGCCAGGGAGGACCTGGTCCAAGCGCTCATCCCATGCCCAGGTTGCTGATGGACAGGCAGAAAGAGAAAGGCTGTGGAAATGTAGGGATCAGCTTATTACAGAAATACACAAAGAAAGTCTGTGCCAGGAGCACGTGAAACCTGTAGGAAAAAAGGGAAGCAATAAAATGCATACTGGAAATACCAAATAAGACTAAAGGTGATATTCTACTCTTGATGTCTTCAGGTTGTAGGCAGAAGAGATCAAGGTTAGAATTTATTTCCAGAGCCAAAAAAAAGCCCTCAGGGCCAAAGTGTCATTGTTAATCCAGTTTTCTGTGTCTAATATGTATGTCATTAACAACCTTTTGATTCTGCACTGACAAACTGCCACCTTTCTTTTTGCTGGGAATTGATGGCTGAGCAGCGCATGGACTTGGACGGGGGGATCTTCAGGGCCCCAGGGCAGCTGGGGCTGAGCTGTTCCAGCCCCATGGCTCTGGCAATGTCCTTGAACGCCTGCACGAAACCTCTGCTGCGGGGTCTGCTGCTCTCCAGTGTCTCCCTGTCCCAGCAGGAAACTTGGAGCTGGACGAAGGGCGTTTCAGTGTTTTGCAGCTGGGATGCGAAGGAGCGAGGGATACAGCTGAGCCAGATCCGTGGGCAGCAGCAAGGGGCCAGGGCTGGTGGTGCTCAGAGAGCTCCTGCACATCCCCCAGCACCTCTGCAGGTGCTGGGATGGGGCACAGGCCAGCAGGACCCAGGCATTCCCAAATGCTGGGACCACATCCTCTCCACTTCTCCAGCCAATGCCAAAGGATCCGGCATCACCGCAGCGGCCGTCAGCACTCGAGTGATTCTTTCTCCTCTTTGGTGCAGCTCTTGCACCATCCCCCGAGAGAGCCAGGGGCTTGGTGATGCAAAAGATGGAGGTGACGTTTGGTCCCAGCTAATGGCATTTCAGCTGCCCTGGCCTCAGAGCTGCTTCCGAAGGCTGATCCCAGTGCCTGCAGCCCCCCAGCTCATCACCACCGAACTTGGCGCCGGCTGGCAGGTCTCCCACCATGGAAGTGTGGGGTCTCCCAAGGGCAGAGGAGTCCAAAAGTGCCTGTCAGGCAGCGGGGTGGAAGCAGAGACTTTCTGAGCTGCCTGGAATGAGTCTGAAACTCCTGTAAGCCCCATTAATCAGCTGTAAACGCACTGTATTCTGAATAAGGCCATAAACAATAAATTTAATTTTGACTCTGACTCAAGCTACTTTGGTCCTAATTCTGAGCCTCTCGCCCAGCCAGAGCAGCCAGCCCTGGCCATGCTGCACAAACTCATTTGATTCTGAAATGCATTTTTAAGCAGGATGGAGCAGTGCTTAAAAGCTAAATGGCTTCCCCCGGCTGTAATCACCGCTAGCGGAGTCCTGGAATGAAAGGGATAAAATCTGGGGGCAGGGAGAGGTTTTAATCTCGCTGAGTAGATTACAGAGATTACTGCAATTTAATCCTTACGTATCTGTCACTGACGCTGCAAAGACCATAACTGGAGGTGGGCAGGGGAGTGCCAGCACCCTCGGGGCTCCCACCCCCCAGCCCTGCTGCCCACCACGCCAGAGGCGACGGCTGCTCCCGCCGGGACGTGGTCCAGCGGGCACTGACCCCTGCGGCACAACCAGCAGATGAGGACACTGGGTCGGGCTGACCCTCCATTCCCAGACACGGCTGACCAGGCAGAGGAGACCATGGCAGGGCTGCGGGCTGAATCCTGATCGTGTGCCTGGGCACCTCCTGGCTATGCTGGGCTGGAGACCCTGAAGACCTGAGGATGAGCTCCTGCCACGGCCAGGGAAGGGAAGGGGATGGTCCTGGACGCAGGCAGCACGAGGATGGATGACCCATGGGCTCCTTGTGTCCTGGCCCCCACGGGCAGCTGCACCCTCCCTCTCTCCACCACAAGCATCCTCCCTCCCTTCCTTCCCTGGAAGGAGCTGGAGGCATCTCCTGGTGTCAGAGGGCTCTGGGTGGCCGTGCTGGTCTCTCAGCGTCTGATGCTGCGGAAATGCTGTGTGAGCAGCATGGTGCAGAAAATGATGCAGTTGGCAGAGTTCATCTTCACGCTGCAGCAGACAGGGACCCTGTAACCAGCCTCTGCTCCTCCTCACGACACCATCACGCATGAAGCTCTCCCAGGCTCTCGGCAGCGGCTGCTTAGGTTAAATCTCATTATCATTCCTTGGGGATCACAGGGGCAGGAGCTAGTTCTCCAATAACCAGAAATATCTCCTTGGCTCACAGACTTTCACAATTATATTTAACTGCAAATGAGGAATCTGTACTCAAACACAAGCTGGTAGGTTTTGGTTTTTTTAAAGCTTGTTTTCAGTGTCGCCTCATGTTCAGCCCAGCTCTGCTGTAGCTTCGTGACCCCATCCTCGCCTTACGTAAACTTTAAGGAAGAACAGAAGAAACAAGCTGCCCCATTCACACTGAAGGGAGAGAAGTGGGTAATTCACACTCACTCCCAACACTGCTGTGTCTGACTGGGGGGACTGACTGGCACCCTTGCTGGGTGGAGGAAGGCCTGCCCTCTTCTTCCTCACTGATCCGAGGAGACCCTCTCCACATTCCAGGAGGTGTCACTCCCCACACTGGAAGCCACAGACTGGCTAGAAAGCCACCAAAGGCCAAGAGAGCAGGGGGTGTGCTGGCAGGGGTCTCGGGCTGAAGGACAGTCATTACTCTGGGGAGAGCAGCCCCCAGCCCAGGAGGGGTCCCTACAGCCACCCCAACCCCAGCTCACCTGCACCAACTCCTGGGGATCTGCAAGCAGTTCTCTCCTCTTCTGACCCCTCTGGGAGGGCAGCCCCATGGCTGGGGGGCCCTGGTACCACTCAGACACAGCACATGCACCCATCCAAGCTCCATGCCCTGCCCAGACAGCACCAACCCATCCCCTGATACCCCCACACTGCTGGAAGCCTGTGGAGCCTCACCCACTGTCAATTTAAATGTCCTGACTGATCACCTCCACGCTCCTCACCTGGGGCTGCAGAGGGGCCCAGAGGAGACCTGCACCCACCAGGTCTCTCAGTGGGGATGCTCCGTGGGGTCCTGTGGGGACTCCGCTGGGATGCTCCATGGGAACCCGGTGGGTGGGCAGCTCGGGGGCGATGGTGTGGCTATACCAGACATGGGAGGTTGTGACAGGCAGAACAGCAGAAGCTTCAGTGGCAGCTTGGCACTAAAATTAACTCATGTGAAAGCAGTTTCTGGTGCATTTCCACAGGAGCCTGAGCTGTGAGCGGGTGAA
>NW_010295672.1:5486-5756 GCF_000700745.2 Antrostomus carolinensis
GGGGGGCAGAGCACGCTGCCATTGCGGACCTGTGCGGTGCTGCCAGCCCGGGCGGCAGGAGGGGGCTGTGGGGCTGCATCCATCCTGCCCCATGTGATGGGCTGTGCCCGAAGCAGGGGTCCTGGCACCTCATGCTGCCTATGCTCTCCTCCTGCAAAGCCACCGGCATTGACACCACTTTGGCTGTTGGGCTCTGGCCAGTGCAGGGTGGGGCCCGTGTCATGGTGGGACCTGTGTCAGGGGGGTCACCTTCCAGCTGCCCTGTGGGGT
>NW_010295672.1:5780-6392 GCF_000700745.2 Antrostomus carolinensis
GCCCCCCCGGCTGCCAGGTCCCGTCACGGCATGGCACAGCCACGCTGCACGTGCGGGGCGCAGGAGGAGCGTGTGGCTGGTGCAGTCGCCAGCTGCAGAAGGTGCATTTCCTGGTGAGCTGCATCCTTCAGATGAGAAGCGCTCTGCAGCAGGAGCCCTTTGAAACACCCTGCCCTCTGTTTTTAATGGGATTGAAAAGAGAACAAAACCATTTAAGAACTTGAGGAATCAAAGCAAGTGTCCCCATGTCACACCCAGCGCTCACAGCTATATCCTGATTAATGACAAGAAAGAGAAGGGAAACAATATTTAATCACACCCTGTTTATACTGGAGCCAAAAATCAAAGCACTGCATTCCTCTTTCATGAGAAAAACGAGGTGGTCATTTCCCCGCTGGTGATTAAGTTTCCCACGATGAGGACATCCATTTCCGTGATTTGGCACAGGGTCCTCTATCACGCCACAAACGAGGGCTTCCTGAGCAACAAAATATTACAAACACCGAGCCAGATCCATACACAAGGCACCGACATACATCCATCACTGTGTCTGGATTATCTCACTCTGCTTCTCCTTGGGGAGCTGGAGATGAAGCAGTTGCAGCCAAACCA
>NW_010295672.1:6694-6959 GCF_000700745.2 Antrostomus carolinensis
CGCAGTGCTGGCACTGGCTGTGCCCACAGCAGGAGCAGGTCCCGCGTCGCTGTGGCTGTGCAGACCCCTGTGCCGAGGAGGGGGCAGAGCAGGGTGTCAGCCGTGGCAGCGGGCACCAGGGGTCACACACGTGGGTGCTGGTGTGGGGACCCCGGCTCTGGGCTGGAGCTGGTGTGGGGACCCTGGTTCTGCTCCCAGCCCAGAAAAGTGGGTCAGGCAGCGCGTCACCCCCACAACACCCACTCCCCCCTCCCCGCTTCCCCCC
>NW_010295672.1:6995-7700 GCF_000700745.2 Antrostomus carolinensis
ATTAATTAATCTCAGAGAAATGCAAGGTCTGTTAATTACCCCTGATTAATTAGGGTGAACTTTTAATTGTATCCCTAAGCTGAGACTTGCCGTTCAATAGGCTCCGTAATTAGTGACCCAGCAATCTCTTTTAAACCAATTAGCCCAGTGTAACAAGTGACAGGAGCCCGGAGCTGCCCAGTGGGCAGGGGGTGCTCCCCCAATGCTCCGGCCTGGCCGCGCTGGCTGTGCCGCTGCAGAAATGCCGCCCTGGGCAGCGCTGGCAGAGCCGGGCCCCCTGGGCAGCGCTGGCGGAGCCGGGCCCATGGCCACGCCGGCCGCCCAGGGTCCCCATGGATGTCCCCAGTGCTGCGCTGGTGGCTCCCAGCCATGGCACGGGTGTGACACTGTGGGGTGACCCAGTGGTGGCTGGAGTGTGGGGACACGGTGCCTGGCAGAGGGATGGCACACAGGGTCAGCCCATTGCCTCGCTCACCCTTCCCCATGACATCCTCCCGTCCTTCTGTCCTCCCGCCTGGCACTTGCACACTTCACCAAAGGCTCTGGCCAGCAGAAGGAAACTTTCTTCCCATTGACATATTTTCATCATCTGCTGCAATTTAATATCCAGGTCAGGAAGCAGATGGAAGCCAGCCCGGCTGTCCTGGCTAATGGGGACAGGACCAGTTGTTTATGAGAGCGTGTTTAGCGAGTCAACTAACTGCG
>NW_010295672.1:7829-9027 GCF_000700745.2 Antrostomus carolinensis
TGCTCCTGCGCCTGCTCCTGCATCTCCTGCTCCTGCTCTTCTCCTGCTCCTGGTTATCTCCTGCTCCAGCAGAAAAATCCTGCAGGAAACTAGAGCAGAACAGGCTCATCCCAGAGCTGCAGGAGGGTCCAGCCATGGTGACCCCTCCCTCCGGCTCCAATCCCCCCGGTCTGGGGGGCCACGTCTCAGTACACCTGTGGAAACACCCCAGCTTGTGTGAGCAGGAGCCGGGGGTGAGGGGCTTCACTCCCCCCCAGCTCTGCCCGTCAGGAGCAGCAGCTGTGGCTGCCAGGCTCGGCAGCGGGCACCGCGCGTGGCACACAGACCCCCGGGAGGGTCCCATCCTCCGGCCCTGGACACCCGTCCTGCCGCCTGCTGACGAACGGTCGGTCCCCTCCCTGCCTGCCCGGTGCCACGGGCACTGACACTGCCTGGGAGACTCATGTCAGAACCGCCCAGGGAAGTCATTAGTAATTAATTTGGTTTCTAATCCTCTAATCCAGCTGCTCCTTGATTTGATAAGCGAAAAATCTGCTCTGGCCACATGGTCCTTGTTCCATCTGGTATCTCCCCTCGGAGGCATTGGCAAGGACGGGTGCCACCCCGGGCTCTTTTCCTTGTGTCCCCAAGGTGGAGGGCCAGCCCTGGCACTGCTCTTCACCAGGGCAGAGGACGCTGGGTCCCACCCTGCCATGCTGTGATGTCCTGTGCTGTGCCATGCTGTGATGTGCCATGCCCAGTTGCTGGAGTGGGTGCAGGGGACCATGCTGGCCTCATCCTGCTGGGCTCAGGTGCAAGACTAAAGGGGTCAGACCCTGATCCCAGCCCAGAGTGAAGGGGCTGAGGGGACCGTGTGCCCCAGCTCGGACCTGCAGCCAAGGCAGGACAATTCCCCTCTGGTTTGAGGCTGCGTTCAGGAGCTGCTCTGCACCTCATGGTGCAGGGAGAGGAGCCCTCCCTGTCCTAGTGTCCCACTCAGGGTGGGCAGAGGCACTGACTGGCCTCACTCCGGTGGCAGCGGTTACAAAACCACCCTCCCGTGGCATATCCGCGGTGCCTCCCAGGAGCTGCACCCCACCTCCTGCCTCACCCAGCGCCCTGGGCCCTCATTCTCCTCCAAAGCAGCGTGGGGGAGCAGGAGCCGTGTGTCCGCTCTGGTCCCCCCGGCCCCACTGGCTCGGCGGGCACAGGGGCCCGT
>NW_010295672.1:9037-19762 GCF_000700745.2 Antrostomus carolinensis
GGCCATGTGCCCCCCACGGGGACACCGGCCATAAGCCGACTGACGGAGCAGTCGGGAGTGGGGCTGTGGCACATGATGGGATGAGGGAACATCACAGATGAGAGGCCAAATCCTTCATTAAATCCCACATTAATCTCTAAGAACAGCTATGTCAAAAATCTTAGCAGCAAAATTAAATTTTGTAGCTATATTTCAGCTGCACAAAATCAATATTAATTACAGTGAGAGACGTTGCTGCGAGAGGCCTGACCCTGTATTTACCCGCTGCAGGAGAGCTCCAGCTCCGTTACTTGTTTATATAAAATAACCGCACATGTTGGTGGCAAACGGCTCCCAGGCCGGCGGGTGTCGGGGCTGAACGCAGATGTGGCTGGGACGGTGAGTGCCCCCGCAAAGGGGAGGCAGCGTCCGGACCGAGGGAGAGGAGAAGGCGGCTGTGGCTCTGTGGGGAGGGTCTGTGGGTGGGCTCTGCTCTGGCAGCACCACATCCCCCCAGCATTGCCACCCCCTGCTCCCAGCCCCAGCTCCCCTGCGGCTCCCGTGCCAGGGCTGTGTGCTCGCTGCACCGGGCTATGCACCTCAGGGATTGACTTTCATCCAGAATAAAGCTCGTGTCAGAGGGTTAAATCCTGTGTTTAAACACATTTTCCTTTCAGTTGCATTAAGAATGAGTCCCAGAGCACCAAGAAAACCCGAGTGGCACCTTTCATGTTCATCAATCCCCTGGGCAGGCTGTTGCCTTCCTTTGAAATCCCGTCTGGCTCGTCCCTCTTCGGTCACCTACAACAGAGAGAAGCTGGAGCGGGGTCTGCAGCAGAGCCTGTCCTGCCTGTCCTGCTCCATGGTCCCTCTTGTCCGGACATGCAGGCAGGGCTGTGGGCTCTGGGCTCTGTCCCTGCCCCTGAGACCCTGGCAGCTCTGCCTGGCACCAGCAGCCCGACTGCCCGTGCAGGGGCTGCACCCAGCTGTGAGCAGGGACCTGCCTGTGGGGTGGTGGGATATGTTAAGGAAAAGGATTTGGTGTGAAAAGCTCCTGTACAGTGTGGATTTGGGAGGGAAACGGTTGCAACTTGGTCATGGAAACCTGAGTGTCTCATGAGGGAAAAGCAACCCCACGCTGAGCAGGTGAGGACATCCCTGGGCAGGTCCCTGCAAAGGAACACCCACCAAAAACCCAGACGCTGGACTCACAAGGACCAGGCTGTGGTCTGTGTGTCCCCACGGACATGGCTGGAACTGGGGCTGAGAGGGCTGGGGCTTTTGCTGGGGGAGGAGCACATCTGGCTGGGCAGTGGCACATCTGGCCAGGGTAGAGACCTCGGGCAGCCTGTGTGGGAGCAGGGGTGGGCAGGGGTGGGCAGCGGTGGGCAGGGGTGACCCCCACACCCCGACCCCATGGCGCTGGGTCCAAGGGTCGTGCAGCCGAGCTCCTTGGCGCGGGCATGGGGCGTCCCCAGCTGCCTGTCACAGGCAGTTAGTGTCACATTAGGAGATGATCCAGAACAGGGAGTTTGGGGGCAAAGGAATTAAAGTGGGAGGGAGAGTTTTAATTAGAGAAAGAAGTCAGAGCCCGTAATCAGTCGGGTGAGTGACTGCCCGCTGTGGGGAATTCTCCGTGTGTCAAATGGCATCAATCAAAATGCCACTTCTTATAAAACTGCCTCTGCACGGGAGGAGAGGCTGCTCTGTCCCTGCACCCAGAGCTGTGCCATGCCTTGGGCAGGGTGTACCCCCTGCCGCAGTCCCCTGGGCACCCCAAATTGCTGCAAACCTTTTTAATTGTCAGAAGGCTTTGGGGAGACCTCATCATGGCCTTCCAGTACTTGAAGGGAGCTTTGAAACAGGAGGAAGAGGGCAGATAGTGATAGGACAAGGGGAGATGGTTTTAACCTGAGAGGGGAGGTTTAGGCCAGATATTAGGAGGAAATTTTTCACCCAGAGGGTGGTGAGACCTCACTCAGGGTCCTGGCTGAGCCTGGTCTGATGGCCAGAGCCCCACGTCAGTGCCGGGGTGCAGGAGAGTGGCCCTGATGCTGGTGGGGACAAAAGGCTGATCTCAGCCACGTCATTCCTGCCACATCTCACTCTCCTGTGTGCAGGCTCTGGTGACTGTCCTCCCGTCCATGCCAGGCTGTGCTCAGCTCACATCTGTAGGGGTTCCTATAGAAACATATTTCATGCACCAATTATTTAACAGTGTGGAGGTAAAATGGTTCATGCTCTGCATTTCTCCAGGAGGAGCACAGCTATCCTGGAGACAGAATCACAGATTCCCAGCATTGCCTGGATTGGAAAAGCCCTTTGAGATCATCGGGTCCCATCATGGACCCGACACTGACAAGTCCCCGACTAACCCATGTCCCTCAGCACTGTGTCTACACGACTCTTCAATCCCTCCAGGGATGGGGACTCCACCACTGACCTGGGCAACCCCTTCCAATGCCTCAGAACCCTTTCAGCAAAGAAATTCTTTCTCACATCCCATCTCAACTGCCCTGGGCACAACTTGAGGCTGTTTCCTCTTGTCCTATCAAAGATGGAGCAGTTGGAAGGGGCAGAGGAGCGCTGCCATGCTGAAGCGTGAGGAGCACCAGGACTGAGCTGTGTGGGATACGCAGATGCAGCAGGAGCGACACGGGACCATGGCCATGGGCATTGGGCCACCAGCAGCAGCCAAGGGGCCACATCTGGCTTTAGTGCCTTTAAACTGGAAGAGGGGAGACTGAGCTGAGATCTGAGGAAGAAATTCTTTGGTGTGAGGGTGGTGAGACCCTGGCCCAGGTTGGCCAGAGAAGTTGTGACTGCTCCTCCCTGGAAGTGTTCAAGACCAGGTTGGATGAGGCTTTGAGCAACCTGGTCTAGTGGAAGGGGTCCCTACTGATGGCAGGGGGGTTGGAACTGGGTGAGCTTGAAGGTCCCTCCCAACCCAGACCATTTGATGACTCTATGATCTCCCAGGTTCTCTCTGCCTCCCCTGTGCTGCCCCAGGGACTTGCTCACAGTCAGGGCTGTGCTGCCCGGGGCTCCCTGCCCCGTGTCCCCACGCACAGGGTGTTCTCACCATGCCAGCAGCTGTTAAACACTTCTGACTCTATTTATTACTAAAAAATTATGCAACTGGGTCGTGTTCTTGCTATTTTTTATGCATGAGCCAAGCAGCAAATTCCATTATTTAAAAAAAAACCTGGTTTAGCTAGTGATGCACTAGACCACGCAAGTAAATGCCCAAAATAATTCCAGCTGACACCTTTACGAAGGCAGAGTGAAGTTTAAAGTCTGCACAAGCCTTTCATTTGTAATCTCACATCCCTAACTGGCTGCTGGGAGCTGCACTTTCATCTGGCTCTCTGCTCCCTCCGGGGGCTCTGCCTGTGTCCAGGGGGTGCAGCCCCTGGCAGGACCGGGGTCCTGGTGAGCGAGGGGCTGGGGGGTCCGTGCTGCTCCAGTGCCTGTCTTTGGTCAAGGCTTTGGCCCCGAGACCCTGCTGTGACAACACACAACATCTGCAAACATCTGCAAACAGCACACGGGGCAGAGATACCAAATGGAAAGGTCTTTAAGGGCAAAAATCATGCAAAAAAACAGGGAGCAGCTGAGCCCCAGAGGGTCCCTGCAGCCCCCTGGGTTCCCTGTCACCCCCCAGTGCATCACGGGGGGACCCTGGGGTCCCTCCCCAGGCGGGGGCCACCCTGGGAGCAGGCACGAGGGTGGGGAGCTGGGTTAAGGTGTTGCTGACCCGGCACCCGGCAAGGGATGGGTGCGAAACGCAGGCGCTTCATCTCGTCTGGCCGCTGCCGCCGCCTCCTCGCTCTCCACTCACGGGCGGTTTTTAAGGACAGCTCTGCCAGCGGCCGACGCTTTGTCTCTCTGAAGGGTGGCTTTGCTGGTGGCTCGCTCCGAGAGGCAGCGAGCCCGTAGTCAATCACAGCAACCTGATTATTTCCAGCTAAATTCCACCCTTCAGCCTGACCTTGCTACTCTAATGAACACGACACTGAGATTTTTCTTACCATAAAAAATTTTGGTTGACCCCAAAAGTAAAAGAAGACAAACAAACTGTGATATAAATAACGTGGTCTCCAGAAAAAAGCATTAAAGGTAACTTATCAATTAGCCCTTTTCTCACCGATAAATCACCATACTGTGGCACCTGACCCTGGCTAGGCTGACATTTCTATAACCCATTTGCCACCGTTCATGTATTAAATGGCTTCCAGTCACTCTAAATTTGGAGATTTTAATCTCCTATATTAAGTCAGTGGTTCTTAGTAATTCGGTGAATTTATTTTTATTGGCTTTGTAAATCAGAGTTATCCATGTCAGTGACCGTGGTCAGGGAGAGAAGCGTTTGTCTGTGAAATTGGGTTGACACAGACCATTGAGTGCAATGATAACCGGTGATTTGCAGGGCTGGCTGGACAAGCCATTTACACCAAGCAGATTATAATATAACAATAAAAAAAGTTTCATTACTGAAAAAACAGTTGGAGCTGGAGCACACCTGGATGGAGAGGGCAGAGTGGGGAAGGGGTGTCCTTGCTCCGCTGTGCTGGTGCTGAGCCCCTGGGATGGGGACAGGACCCCTCAGGGATGCAGGCTGGGCTGAATGAGGAATAACGCCTTCAGCATCAGTCTGTCTGGACACTGGTCCGTCTGTCCACTGCTCCTGCTGCAGCACTGCCCTGTGCCTGGTGGGCTGCAGTGTCCCCCAGCCACCAGGAATGGCCTGGACTGGGAGAACAGGAACCCCTAGACAGTGATCACGCGCCCTCTGTAAGAGCTGTTGTGATTATTTCATTGGCTTCAGGCTAAACATCGATTCCTGCAGACAAGTGGGCACCCCCAGGGAAACAACCCGTCATTAATATGTTCACCAGCCCAGGCTGGTGCTGGTGCTGCCTCTGAACACGGGTGTCCAGCCAGGACCCACTGCCCTGTGGCTTGGGGACCAGTCTGCAGCCTGTGCCCCAGGCAGCCCTGGGCCCTGGGAGCTGGTCCAGGGCTCTCCTGGTCCCCAGGAGGGACCCCGGGATGTGAGGGGCTCTCGAGGGGACATCTCACCCATCCTCTGCCCAGTTCAGTGGGTGGGAGCTGAGCTGCCCACCCCACAGCCAACTGCTGCTGGGGATCAGACAGGTCTGCTGGCCCTGGGTGATGGAGACAATGTGTATAATGTGTATAGTGTGCACACTGTATATAATGTACTGCACATCTGCCTGTGACAGGAAGCACAGCCAGAGACAGTTCGTTACTGACCCGTCCCAAGAAGGGGACTGAGGGTGGTGAGGGTGGCTGTGCCACCTTGTTCTGCAGCTCCAGGTACACCCTTGTCTGTAGCGTCCCCTTGTCCCTGTGAAGGGGCTCGGGGTGCAGCTGGGGCGATGCTGCAGGGTCTGTGCCGTGCAGAGCACCTTGTAGCTGCTGGGGACGCAGATCCACCGGTGCTGAGGAGCAGCAATTCCCTGGCAGAGCTGAATAATGTCATCAGCTGTTGAACACGTGGCAGATGACCTTTCCCTGCACTCTCCATGAAATCCCATTAATCAGAAGAGCAGAGCAGAGCTAAGAACTCTTTAACAAAATTATTGTAATCTCTGTGTTTCTCATTCATCAGGCAGCAGCTCCGCAGCCTCCGCGCTCGCTGTGGGTGCTGGAGGATCCCCAGGCTCCACTTTGAACACCCTTCCCCTTTCTTTCTCTGTCCTTCAGCTCCGCAGGCTGGCGGCTGCTTTGCCTGTTAGAGCTTTGCAAATTCCCACTCGCTGGGTGGGCGGGTTTGCTCATCCCGAGGTGGCACCTTATGGCAGGTTCCCAAACCGCTGGTGGAGCAGCAGGAGCCATGGGGGGCTGTGAGCTGGCAGGTGGGGGTGACAGCACCGACTGTCACCACAGCAGAGGAGCCAGGAGGGGAGTGGAGGCCCCACAGTAACCCCATCTCATAGAATCATAGATCAGTGAATGGTTTGGGTTGGAAGGGACCTTAAAGCTCATCCAGTCCCAACCCCCCTGCCATCAGCAGGGACACCTTCCACTAGACCAGGTTGCTCAAAGCCTCATCCAACCTGGTCTTGAACACTTCCAGGAAGGAGCAGCCACAGCTTCTCTGGGCAACCTGGGCCAGGGTCTCACCACCCTCACACCAAAGAATTTCTTCCTCAGACCTAATCTAACCCTCCCCTCTTCCCAGTTAAAGCCATCACCCCTTGCTCTGTCACTACCTCCTTTGTAAAAAGTCCCTCCCCAGCTTTCTTGTAGGCCCCAAGTCTTGCTGGAGGGTGACGAACCCCTCCCTGTAGCACATGCTCACATGTGTGCACACGCATGTGCAAGGATGTCCGCCCAGCTCTGGCGTAGCCGCCCGGGGAGATGCCACGCGTGGGGCCGCAGTGCCGGGGTGCTGGGTGCTCCTGGACCCCCGCACAGGTGGCTGCGGGCTCCAGCACTTCGCAGGGTCCCTGGAGAGCTGGTGGCTCGTGGTGGGACACGCTGAGCTCCTCAGCCATGGGTGACTCGAGCTGACTTGGCTCTGTGATCCAGAGCCACCCCTTTGATCAGGCTGTCCTCTGGGGAAGGGGCTTGTCAAAGTTGGTATTTTTGCTGCAAGATGAAAGAAAAAATATGTAAACGAGAGGCAGAGAGAGATGGGGCAGATTTACAGCTGTGAGCGGCTGCCTGGCACGGAAATTCCGGGGAAGGCTTTTGCCTGGAGCACACTCAGACAAGTGGCTGTTAACCCCAGGGACCATGGGACTGTAAACGTCCTCACAGCAGGAGGTGAGGCTGAATTAGCCCTGGTCCCCAGGAAAACACCAGCGCTGCTGCTGGCACTGGATGTCTTGGGAATGACGAAGCGTGAGCTGTTGTGGCCCACAGGCATGTTGCTCCCCAAACACCCAGGAATGCAGCTCCATCCCGTGCTCCAGCGGGCTCTGTCCCGTGCTGTCGGTGCGGTGCCAGGCTGGGGACACCGGCAGCGGTGTGAACATCCTCAGCCGCAGCTCCTGCACGCGCTGGAGGAACGTGCAGGAGCCTGTGACAGCACCAGGTCCCTCAGATGTGTGCGCGGAGCTGGTGCTTTTGATTTCAGGAGCCTGAGCTCGTCCCCGTGTTTCTAATGAGGGTGCGCAGCAAAGCAACGGATCTGGGTCTCTGGCTGATGCTGTATTTCCAAACTAACAAGGAAAGGAGATCAGTCAAGGTAAGTATTTGCCTTTCCAAAGCTTTGCAAGCCACAAAACACGTGTCAAATCCAGCCAGGAATAATTCCAGCAAGAACTCGCCTATTGCCCGGGCGGGGGGCGGTGATGGGTGATGGGCTGGCAGGGTGGAAGCTCTGCCACGGCCACGGCAGCTCCATCCCACCTCTGCCGGCCTCCATGTGCCCCCACTGCCGCGGCCCCTCAGACCCCCAGCCCGGCCCGTCTCCCGCCTGGGGCAGGGGACATCTCCACCCAGAGCCCCCGCGCTGCACGGCTGCTGCCCCGGTGAGGAACCCAAACTTCCCTTCCCGGGCAAAAGATCTTCCTTGGCTGTTGGCAATCACAAATCAGGGCAAAGTAAAATTTTCCAGTATCTTGTGGAGAGTTGGGGAGAAAGTGAGGACAGAGGCTGTGGAAGGATATCATGGAGCATTTCAGCAGGGTGATGTGAACGTGATGGCGTCTCATGGAAGAGAAAATACTGCAGGAAACCGGAACAGAACAAGGAGGGAGAGCTGTAATGAAGGATGGCATTTCGACTTCCAATCTTCTCTGGTTTTTCCTCTGAGAGTCTCATCAGTGCTGACAGGTCCCTTCGCAACACCTCAGTGTCATCCAGCCAGGGCTGGTGGTGGGAGGTGTTTGGCCAAAAGGGTCTCAACCAGCTTTGGTGACAGCGCCAGCCAACACAACCCGTGTGCTTTGTCCCCAAAGGGTGAGGGACATCTCTTGCAGTGCCAGCCTGGCCTGGCAGCTCCCTGCCCTCAGTTTTGGTGGCTCTGAGCCCCAGTGACGCGGGTGCTGGGGACAAGATCACCCAGCTCCAGTCTCATGTGTTTGTTTGTCATGGGCAGCTCAGGCCGTGGTGGGCACAGGGGTCCCACCGCCCCCCGTCTCCCAGCTGCCCGGCTGCCCGGCTGCCCAGGGCAGAGCTGCTTCCCAGGATCCCCGAGCTGCTCATCACCCCCTCCAGCCTGGCTCTGCCCTTTGATCCACACAACCTCTCAAAGAATTAATTTTCAGCTGTGAGCAGCATTCAGAACTATCCCTCTGGCATCTCCCTTTTCCATGAGCCCCAGCCTGCAAGGTCTGTGCTTAATTAGTGAGTTCAGTACTGCAGAGTCCAGAGCAGCTTGTTGTAACTCCAGTCCCCTCCTGCTGCAGTGTCCCTGCAGACACCCCCAGGCACGGGGCAGAGCTGAATGCCCGGGGAGCTGCAGGCAGGACGGACATCCCTCACCCAGGACACGCGCTGCGGGTGGGCATCAGCCCGGCACAGCCCTCGCTGCCCACCCTTGGCTCTGCCAGCACGGGGATGCCTCTCGCACACTGAATTTTGGACACGGTGGGGTCAGGAGCCTTTGTAGGGGTGATTTTCACCCCCTCAGAAAATGGCAAAGATAGACTGAGTGGTCTCACAACCCCCATCCCATCCCATTCCCATCCCATCCCATCCCATCCCATCCCATCCCATCCCATCCCATCCCATCCCATGTGTCACCCACGCCCAGAGCTGCTCAGCCCATTGTCACTCACCGCAGCAGGAGAGCCATGGTCCTGTGACCAAGGGGAGACGGGGCTGTTCCCGGGACACAACCCCGCTCTGAGGGCCAGGGAAGCGGGGAAGCAGCAGTGGCACAGCTCAGCGCAGCGTGTCGGCCACGCCGACCGGCGGGGAGCGGAGAGCCAAGGACGGGTAACTCACAGGACACACGGAGTGAAACACTGACAACTCCAATCTGGCAAAGAGCATCCATCACAGCAGAGCCGTCTGAACTCTGGCCCCAGTGAAGGCCACTTCTTCACGAGCCATCACTGGGTATCAGCCCAGCACATTAATAATGCACATATTGACCAGCTCCAGCGCTGCGCCGCGGGCGTGTGCCAATCGATAACCTGCTTCAGGACACCCACCACAAAACTTTCAAGAAATACCACCCCTACATTTTAGCCCAACGCTGGCCTGTCACCTCCTTAATTTATTAATTGCCAGCGCTCCCATCACAGCTGCCCCCAGCGCCGGCCCTTCCCATGCTGGCAGAGACCCCCGTGCCCCCCACCGCCAGCACCAGCCCCGTGAGCAGGACACTGCCCCAAGCCCAGCCTTGGCCCCGCTTTGGGGAAAGGAGCTGCCAGGCACAGAGCCCCAAACTGGGGTGTGGAGCGAAGCAGGAGTGGGGAGTGGGGTGTGGGGATGCGTCTGTGAGGTGTGTGACACATAAACACGGATGTGAACAGCCGTCAGCAGTGACGGGTGAGATCAGCTCCACAGACCACAGTGTTCAACAGTTTATCTCAGGCTGTTAAATGCTGTTTTACATATTTATTAAACTGAAGGCAGTTTCTTCCCGCGACAGCGCTCCAGCCATTTCCCTGCCTGACACGGAGCTGTCGTCGGCTGGAAGCGGCGTCTGACCTGCAGCACTTGGTGTCCCGTGTCACCCTGTGCTGATGCTGCTCCAGCCGCTCAGGAGCGCTCGGAAGCAGCGGCTGGAGAGAAGAGTTGGGAAAACTCCCTGCAAGGAGGGTGGAGAGAGGTGGGGGTGGGTCTGTTCAACCAAGGAACAAGGGACAAGACAAGAGGAAATGACCTCAAGTTGTGCCCATGGCAGTTGAGATGGGATATGAGAAAGAATTTCTTTGCTGAAAGGGTTCTGAGGCCTTGGAAGGGGTTGCCCAGGGCAGTGGTGGAGTCCCCATCCCTGGAGGGATTGAAGAGTCGTGTAGACACAGTGCTGAGGGACATGGGTTAGTCGGGGACTTGTCGGTGTTGGGTTAATGATGGGACTTGATGATCTTAAAGGGCTTTTCCAACCTAAACAATTGTGTGGTTCTGTGAAAAAACCATCACGATGATCCTGGCACCAGAGTGCTGGATTCCGCACGCCCGACATGGCACCTCTGATTGATGAGCCCTGCACTTCGCTCCAATCTGTTCAGAGTTAGGCAATGGCAATCATTTTTTTCAAGCCTTGTCACATATAAAAGCAATTGAGTCAGCAGGCACCAGTTGTCTGGCACAAGAAGAGATTATATTTTTACAAGGTTTTGCAGAAGGTCTATAAAAGTTCGTACTTTCCTTAAAAAATAAATACAGATATGTCAACGCCTCCCTGAAAAAAACAGAAAAAAATTAAACTTGCAAATTGAAACATTATGTCTGCAAAAGATGTGCTTAAAGAGCCTTTTTATCGCTCATATTAAATGATAAGGATTTTATGTATAAACTCTGTTTCAGGCCAATACCTTTGGAAAAATGGGAATTTCCTCAATATTTCTGGTCCCAGGTTATGGAAACATGGCTGCTGCTGTTTGTTCTCCTGCGGAGGAGAGCAGAGGGGACTGGGTGCCCGAGAGCAAGTGCCAGGGCTGCAGCGCACCCGGATCCTTAGGGAGGGACTGGCTGGGATTCCCGCTGAGGATGGGAGCAAGAGCCAAGACGGAGAGTGTTGCTGCATGGCTTGCACAGCACCCAACAGCTCCCAGCAGCACCCAGTAGCTCCCAGCAGCTCCCAGCAGCTCCCAG
>NW_010295672.1:19942-22638 GCF_000700745.2 Antrostomus carolinensis
CCCGGGGGGTTTGCCGTGCCAGTCCCACCGGGGCTGCGGTGTCGGTTCCCTGCCGCCAGTCGCTCAGCGGTTGTTGGAGCCGTAGGAAACACCGACATGAATCTGCAGCTCTGGATTTTTTTTGACAGGAGCTGACCCTCGGGATTGCTCTTCATTCCGTGTTTGAGAACCAGCGCCTGTAGTTATAGCAAATCTTTTTATAATGATCTTTCATTGTAGATGTAGAGTATTAATTATCAGAGGGTATTAAAAAAAGCATTGGCCCTCTGACCCAGAGAGATGCACACGGGCTTTTCCAGTGTCTCCTGCAGGTCTGTCGGGGCCGTGGGCTGTTCGTCAGGGCAGGGACAGCACTGCCGGTAACGGGCACCGGCTGAGCCTCTGCGCTGGGGCCATCCCCGCCAGCAGCCCCTTGCCCTGGGCTCCAGGCAGCCCCTCGGGAGCCAGCAGCGCTCAGCACCCTTTGGGATTGCCCAACTCCCCTGTCCCACCGCAGCCAAAATCTCCCTGGGGACAGAGACACCAACCCAGGGACCCTCCCTGCCTGTCCTTTCTCTCCTTGAAATGCATGTCAAATATTTGGCTTCACCGTCGTTAACGCCAGAGTTCATTGCAGAAGAGAGAATTTCTTTATTTTAAAAAACCTATACGTGGAACACAAGCAAATTGCTATCTTTTACTGGCATATAAACTGGGAAAAACCTTTGAGATACATCTACATTACACTAAACTGCATCCATAATTCATACCTAAAGGAGAAATTTTTAGCTCCCTCAGAGGTTTGCTGGTATCTATTATTGATGGGACCATGTTAGGCAACAATAGGCTCCCTCTTACTCACACGCCGTTCACTGGCTGAGTCAGGCTGCAGCACCTCTGCTCAGCAGCCTGAGCTCTCCATTAGATTTTTGCAAGGATTTGGAAGGGATTTAGTTAAGAGGCTGAAGTGATGTGGTCCTGAGTGAGTTGGAAGAGTATTTCTAGAGGGATTCCTGCTCTTGGTGGTTAATCAATAGATCAGGAACATGACAGACACTCAGAACAATTCATTTCTATTCAGATCTCTGAGAGCAGCATTTGCTCAGCAAAGCCCCAGGGACACGAGCGTGTCCTGAACTGGGAACGTCCTAATCCGTTAATGGTGGTGACCAAGGGTGGGTGACCCGCGGCAGAGACGAGAGGCTCGGGCGGAATCACGGGGTGTTTCACTGTGCACAGGGCCGGCGGATCCCAGCTCCTGCCAGGATCGCAGCGTTTGCAGACCTTGCCATGGGGTGAAGCCCCAGAGCTGCAGGGAGCGACTGTCCCGTGTCCCTGGGTTTTGGGTGGACACAGGTAGCTGGGGACAGTCCCACAGCCAGGGCCAAGCTGTGCTCTGGGACACTCCAGTGCTTGGATGAAAGGGAATGTTTGGGGGGATGATCAGACAGCAGTTCTCATACCATTAGAAATGAAGGAAACATGTCTGGCACATGCAGGTACTTACAGAGCACAGAGCAGCTCCTATATCCAAGATAAAGGTTGGTGTCCCCATCACAATCCCACCCATCCCAACCCAGCAATCCTGAACTGAATCGGGTCCAGGAACCACAATGGGGCTACAAATCTCTGTGACCATGTTTTGTTTCACAAACAGATGCAAAACCAAGTATAAAACCACACAACAATCCTCATCTGGCAGATTTCCCTTTGATCAGCTTTTAATTGCTCATTAAGATTTGGGTGGTTCATGTCTGTTCTGCGTGGCAGAGGAGCAGTGTCTCTGCAGGGCCATGGTGATCCAGCCAGCAAAGCCAGGCTCTTCCCGGAGAGCAGTGCTCCGGCTGCCGGGAGAGCCCAGCTGCCCAGCCTGACTTGGGTACTGATGGTTTGGGTGCAGCTGGTTTGGGTGCTTCTCTCTGGCTTGGGTGCTGGTCTCCATCTTGGGATCTTCTCTCTGGTTTGGGTGCTCCCCTGTGGTTTGGGTGCTTCTCTCTGTATCTCCCCCTCCTCTCTTTATTTCAGTGTTGGCTCGGGAGAGCCAATGAGGTTGGAAACAAATGATTGCTGAAGGACCTGCAAAACAAAATCTTTCAGGAACAAAACACATCAATCGTGGCTCAGAGCCAAGGCAGTTATTGCAGAATTTCCCCGGCGTTACCCAGATCTGAGGAATTACCATTTGCCTCCGTTTGTGGGCTCAGCTGGTGCCGGTTGCTCAGTGCTGGGGCAGAGCTGGCACTGTCCCTGTGCTCGGCAGAGCCCCCCGGCCGCTCTCACACCCGCCCTGCCCCAGTGAGCCCGGTGCTCCGGCTGGGTTGGGATTGGGATCGGACACCATCAACCTTGCTCCAATGCACGAGCAGCAGAGCCACCATGCCACCATGCCACTGTGCCACGTGCCACCGCTGCTGGCAGCGCCCGCCCTCGCCAGCTGCAGGAGGTGGGTGCTCGTTTCCTCCTCACCCCGGAGCGAGCGCCAGGATTAGCAGAGACTGAGCATGTCGGGGCCCCGTGTTATTGTTTATGAGAGGTTTGCATGAAATTTCAGGATTTACAAAGTAGTCATATCATTTAATCCTCTTTAATGAGGTTTGGGGATTTATGGGCCAGACATATTCATTCGCAGCTCGCACAATTAACCTTGGTTAACCTATACAGAAAACTTCAGGATGAGTTTGACTTCTCCAATGGGTAAAACCAGGGACGGGAAGAGT
>NW_010295672.1:23093-24644 GCF_000700745.2 Antrostomus carolinensis
GGAAAGGACCCAAGTGGGAGTGAATCCCAGCCGGCATCCCCAGTGGACATCGCTGCCGTGGCTGGAAGCGCTTCATGGAGATAGCAGTGATGGTGCCAGGGACGAGAGGGTGGCGAGACCTCCTGTCCTGGGGAGCACCAAGGATGCAGGGCATGGATGATGCAGAGTCCAGGGCGATGGGAGCAGCACCTCATCCCAGATCCCAGCTTTGCTGCAGCGCAGATGGCCCTGAGGAACCCCCCGGAGCTCTGGAGCACAAGGGGATCCCGTGTCCCTGCTGTGGAGTCCTGGGCTCCTCCACCTCCATCCCCAGCAGTGCCCGTGCTGGCACCCAACGCATCGGGAGGACGAAGCAAACCCGCGGCACAGAAAGCGTGGAAGGAAGAGCCCTCGGCGCGCGAGGGAACACCTGGGCAGTGTCCCCAGCCAGCGGTGACATCTGGGCAGTGCTGCCAGCCTTTTAAAGTTCTTGTAATTCCCCAATAAATCAGTATGGTAATTTCTCTCTGCAATAAAGCCCCTATTCCCGTCGCAGGCTCTCGCAACCGGCACCTCGATCTTTCTGTGCTCTTTGCTCTTTATTACCTTTCAATGACTTAAGCCCCTGAACTGAATAACTTCATCAAGGTGTCAACCTAAACAGATTTTTCCCTATAATGGCCCAACTCTCACAGGTTCTTAATGAAAAATATTGATTCCGAAGGATTAGTTGCAGATTTATGTGGTGGATGCTGATCCCTCTGTCACCTGATACCTTATCAGTGGATGAAGGAACTGATCCTCCCCGCACGGCTTTAAAAAAGCAATCACAGACTGTGTCAAGCAGGAGCTTATTCCCAGAGAAATGCACACAACGCTGCGTCTGGATCAGATACGATGTTTAACAGATAGCTGATAGCGGGGCTGAGGAAACTCCAGCGCAGCCAGGCCAGTTTGCATCTCCCTGCCCAGTGTGGCTGAGCAGAGCTGGTGCTGGTCCCGCTCCTGGGGGGCACAGCATGGCCCCCCCCAACATTGACCACCTCTGCCACCCCTTGTCTCGGAACCACAAACAGCTCCGTGTCCCTCATCTCCCCTTCCCTCTGGGAAGAGGTAGGCCAGGTCCCCAACATCCCAACCAGTCCCTCTGCTCCCCTGTTATGGTGGCTTCGGAGTCATTGAGAGGAGGGTCTGATGCTCATTTGTGGCGGGACGGGCTGCTGGCGACAGGCAGAGGAAAAGCCATCGGCAAGGCCAGGAGCATCTCCATGCTGCATGGGACTCACCTCACCAGACACTGCCAGCCGTGAGCACCCTACACCGCAGCCCTCAGCCTCAGCCAGCACCTCCGGGCTGAGCAGTGATGGAAAAACACTGGCACAGCCCCAAACCTGTCCATGTTCCATCGCTCGCCAGCAGCTCTGAGCTGATCCTTCGCTCTAAAGACCATCCTTCGCTCCAGCCCACGAGCCGGCAGATCGTACGGCACATCAGAGTGGATCCTCTGCCAGCAAAGCCCTGGCTGTGCCGCACCACGCCGGCACCGGTAGCACCCGCGGGGCCCGCCCGCTC
>NW_010295672.1:24666-29436 GCF_000700745.2 Antrostomus carolinensis
GGAGCACCCATGGCCGGAGGCAGCACCCATCAGCCGTGCGGTGCATCCCTGGCCAGCAGGACCCTCCCAGCGCCCTGGGGACACACTGCAGCCACCCCACCAGTGGGTCCCAGGGCTGGGACTGTCCCCCCCAGTCCCCTGGCGCTGGGAATCACAGGGAGTCAGTTCTGCGGGGCTTTTGGGTGCGTGTGATGGAGGAGACATTGGCAGCAATGGCATTTAGTGGCAGCCACACATCCCAGGATTAATCTTTTTTCCCTCCCTTCAGAAACTTGCAGCTGAAATTAATACATAAATTACAGCCTGGAGTGAGGCGTTGTAAATAATAGCAGAAGGGCTTTGATTATTTACATTTTTATGGAATCTGAACTGATCAAATACATAGAAGTCACCAGGCACTTGGGAGAATTATGTCGCGTTCAGACATGATTTAAAAGCCGCGTAAGAGGGACCCTTCTATGAGAACCGACCAGGCAGGGCCGGTCGCTCTGGACCAGATGAGCGATGTACAAACACCACAGAACAAACCTCAGCCCTTCGAAACTTCAGATAGAGGAAAAAGCAATGACTGTCCGTGACATCAGCCCCTCAAATAGCCCTTGTGTCCCCCCCTTTGCTGGGTGCAGTAATGAATGTTTTGGCAACAGCCTTGCTCAAAATCTAATAAAATTATTCAGGATTCTGTGAGGAGCCTTGGAAATAGAGGCTGTCCTACAGCAGCAGCGTGTGACTATGGCAGCAGAGCTCTGCCTTTTGGGTTGATTTAAAACCTCATTCGTTTTTCATTAGCTCAGAATTGCTGCAGACGAAGGTTCATTTTTACTACGTGCGTGGAACACGAACGAAAATCAGGATTTTGTTTCTTCCATTTACCCAGCGTATGAAGTCACCAGATTTAAGGATGAAAGGAGTTATTTACTTCCAATTACCTAAACATGACTGAGGGCAGGCGCATCCCTTCCTCACTATCCGATGACTTCCATATTGCACATCCCCATGAGCTGTTCACCCCCTGCCCGCGGCCGGAGCTCACCCCACCACCAGGTCTCTGCTTGTATCCAGGGCACTGGGGACAGGGATGCTCCTGGCTCCTCTCTGCCCCAGGGAACCCCCGGAGATCAGGCTCAGCATCGCTCTGGGCAGTACAGCCACCCTCAGGGCAGCCCAGCCCTGCTGTCCAGGCAGGACAGGAGGAGGGATGAGATCTGTCTGCCCTGGGGGATGCAATCCACTTGCCCAGGGGGATGTGATCCATTTGCCCTGGAGGGATGGGATCCACTTGCCCCAGGTGGGATTTGATCCACTTGCCTGGTGGGATGCAATCTGCCTACCCTGTGGGAGATGTGATCCACCTGCCCCAGAGAGTGAGATCTGCCTGCTGCCGAGGGATGTGATCCATTTGCCCCAGGGGCGTGGGATCCACTTGCCCTGGGTGGATGGGATCCACTTGCCCTGGAGGAACAGGATCCACTTGCCCCAGGGGGATGTGACCCACTTGCCCAGCTGTTCTCTATCCAGGGCACCCACACCAGTGGCAGTCAGCAGTGGGCCATGCAGTGACGTGTCCTGCAGCCCTGTCACCACCTGTGCCCATAGCCGGGAGCCACGTGTCCCCCCAGCCTGGCAAGCAGCTGCCTGTGCCAGGGCAGAGCTGGCAGAGCTCCCCAGAAAGGGGCATGGAGGCCCCTCGCCCACCTGTCACCCTGGCACACAGCCAGCACGGGTGCATCGTCCCCACCGCAGTGACCCCCGTGCCAGCCCCCTCCCCACAGCGCTGCTCACTCCCCAGAGCAAGGAGCCGGATCAGGCTGGGCTGCTCTTCGTTTGGATTTTGTAATTTACACGATCATCACACTCCATTCACATTTCCAATTACTTTACCATTCAGGGTAGAAAAAGCCTACACCACTGATTAAACCCGCAATAATTAAAATTGAGGCTTTGTGCTGCTTCTGCCTTTTAAATATTTTACAAACTCCACCAAATTCCTGATTTCAAAGCTCTCATCAGGGTCCCAATTTCATGGCTGATTTGTGGAGCCATCGCCCATGTCACCGGTAGTGCCACACGCGGGGCTGGGCAGCGCCTGGCAGCCCCAGCAGCAGGGGCATTTCCCCGGCTCACCTCCTGCTGTTACGTATTTATTTCCTCACATTTGCATTATTATTCTGCAGTGTCAGGTGCTGGGCAGAGTGCCGGGCACAAGCAGGTTTGAGCAGCGAGGCTGAAACACAGTTTTATTCATATTTTTCCTCCCAGTCTGGGTTTGCCCACCAAATTCCTCCCCGAAAGCCGGGTGCACCCTGGGCTCAGGCAAGCCCTTTGCTTCTGACGGAAAAAGAGGAGTGGAAAAGCAGCATACATTTTGTATGCAAGAATAAATGAGAATGGATTTTAATTACTTCTAATTGAGTCTCCAGAATTCAGACAACTTCCAAATTAACACCAATTAACATAGCATACTTGATATCCCATAACATTTAATTAAACCTCTTCAAATAAGATCTGTAAAGCTCCCCTCCAAGTTTCGCAGAGATGATCCCATCACATGCTGCACCTTAAAGGTATTTAAATAAAATCCTGGCCCAAGCAGCAGTTTCGGAGCCTCCGTCTGGGCAGCACAGCAGCGGGGCAGAGCTGCTCCCCAGGTCCTGCGGGTCATCAACTGATTCATCAGCCCACGCACGGCCAGCGCCTGGATTGGGACAGGCAGAGAGTGTGACAGCACCGGTGCAGCAGCACTGCTGTCCTGGTGGGGCTCGGCGGAGGCTGCCAGGGGGATGCCGTGGGGTGGGGGATGCCGTGGGGTAGGGGGGATGCCGTGGGGCGAGGAGCTGCAGGGCAGGTGAGCTCACGTCCGTTCTCCCTGGCCCCCGGGGCTCAGGCACCCCAGTATAGGGAGCTGGGGGGATGCCCTCACCACTGCCTGGAGATCAGCCCAAGAGCTGGAAAGTGATGGACAGACCCAGTTTAGCTCCAGCTCAGTTTAGCTTGAGCCCGGTTTAGTTTGAGCCCAGTTTATCTCAAGCCCAGGGTGCCCATGCCCAGGTCTGCCAGCCACATGCACGCTGCTGGGGCTGCTGGCTGCATCTGGGGCATGACGTGAGCTCCCTGGGAGGGGGCACCCAGGGGTGGATATACGTCCCCTCCAGTTCCTCATTTATTCTATGACATCACTTGAACGCTCTCCCTCCTGGCATAAGCCAATTACGCAAGACCAACAAACAAGACACGGCTTTGGAAGCAAACCTCTGGTTGGGAGCCAGCTGAATAACTGCTAAAAATTGGTATTTTTCTGCTTGTCACCATCACGGATCACAGCCCTTATAATTTGCCACCTGCAACTCTCTGCTGGATGTACATTTCTTGTCCCTAACCTGCATCTAAGACAGAATCCAGCTGTGCAAAATCATATTGCACTTTACTCAGCGTCATGGAAACCTTTGCCTAGACAACAGCGGCACAATGCCAGCCCCGTGCGAGGAGCTCAGCCCTGGTGCGGACTCGAGCCACGGGCAGAGTGCGGTGAGTCACGGCCCACGGCCCCCGCACCCCACCAGCGAGCCAGCCCAGCAGCTGTGCTTCGGGGGCTGCTGGCCAACCGGGGCACAGAATCCCAGGATGGTGGGGTTGGAAGGGACCTCAGGAGATCATCCAGTCCAACCCCCCTGCCAGAGCAGGTTCACCCAGAGCAGGTTGCACAGGAAGGCGTCCAAGTGAGTTTTGAACATCTCCAGAGATGGAGACTCCACACCCTCTCTGGACAGCCTGTCCCAGGGCTCCGACACCCTCATAGTAAAGAAGTTTTTCCTCATGTTTAAGTGGAACCTCCTGTGCTCCAGTTTATGCCCACTGCCCTTTGTCCTGTCTGGCCCCATCCCCTTCACACCCGTCCTTTAGATATTGACAAACATTGACAAGGTCCCCTCTCAGTCTTCTCCAGGCTAAACAGCCCCAGCTCTCTCAGTCCTTCCTCCTATGAAAAATGCTCCAGCCCCTTAACCATCTCTGTAGCCCTTTTGAGCCTTTGTAGCACCTCCAGCCACGGGGCATCTGTCCCCCCGGGCGCTGGGCTGGGGACACTCATGGTGCTTGTGCCACTCATGGTCTCCCCTGGGTCTCCCCCAGGTCTCCTGCCAACTTCGGCGTCTGGCCGGGAGGTTTGTGGGGTCCCGGCCCCCTGAGGAGGGCTCCGTCAGTGAGGCTGCCAGAGCCCAGGGTGTGAGGGTAGGAAAAGAGAAGCCTGTAAATAGCAGGTGAGGGAGGCAGCCAAGGGTTCTGGGAAGGGGCTGCTGTAGCATCCATAACAAATAAATTATCCAAACCTGATGAACTAACACACAGCCCCCCCCTGCTCTGCCAGGCTGCCGACCTCCCGCTCTCAACCGCGGCAAAGTGCCAGCAGACAAAAATAGCAAAAAACACCAATTAAATATTAAAACTCACCAATGTAATGCCGAGCAGCAGAGGGGAAGGGGGCACGCGTTGGCTCGAAGGCAGGGCTGAGCACTCGACCCAGCGTCAATGGGTCCTCACCATCTGCAAGTAATAAGGATGATTTGTGTTGGAGATGAAAGAAGAATTTCCAAACTCATTTATAACGAAAACACCAATGCTAATGACAGTGTTAAGGGTGCGATGGGAATCCACCTCCCTGTGGGGTTTCTTGCACACTTGCTCCTGACATTTGTCTGCTTTGTGATTCCTCTGAGCCTGGATTTGCTCCTCAGGTGCTGCTGGCAGCCGGATCCGGCCTCTTGCGGGGGGGGG
>NW_010295672.1:29452-31629 GCF_000700745.2 Antrostomus carolinensis
GGAGGCCCAGGGCCCAGCCGGCACGGCCGAGTTGCATCCAGCTGGAGGGACCGTGGGGTCCGGCAACATCCTGGGAACGATCATCTCCCACAGGGACTCTGTGCACCCCCCAGTGCCCCCCGTACCACCCGCTTAACAGTTAAATGAGGGGAAGAGATGGGGAAACGCTGCCTGGGAGGGAATGCTGGGAGGACCCCTGAGACCCTCGCCCAGGGCTGATGTGCAGACAAAGCACTGGAGCACGATAAATCATCGCATCCCTCTGCTCCGCATGCAGCTTCCACAGCACTGTGCGCAGTTCTGCTCCCCAAAGCGGCTCCCTGGAAGTGTTCAAGGCCAGGCTGGATGAGGCTTTGAGCAACCTGCTCTAGTGGAAGGTGTCCCTGCTGATGGCAGGGGGGTTGGAACTGGATGAGCTTTAAGGTCCCTTCCAACCCAGTCTGTGGTTCTATGATTCAACGGATGCTCTTCAAAGTGATTTAAAAGGTGATTTTTAAACATCACAAGGTGACAGAGAAGTACTTATGATCAAAGGCCGCTGTGGGTGATGACAGAGCTTCCCTCCAGCCTCCTCCATCCCCACTCCATGGGGAGGTCTGCAGTGATTCACAAACTTCACTGTAAATAATGTGGAGTTTGGAACGTAGCAGCCTGGTGTTGCCATTAGACCAGCGCTCCCCTGGGAGGGGGGGAGACTGGGATGGACCCACTGGCACTACGGTCCTGCCTGCCTGGATCCATTGCAGAGCCCCGGCAGCAGAGCACCCAGCAGGCAGTGCTGGGTGGCAGCTCTCCTGGCAGCCTCCCTGCCAGCCCCCGCGGTGCCTGAGTCCTCGCGAAGGACAGAGCGGGGCAGAAGGGGGTTCTCCGTGTCGAGAGGTGGGGAAGCGCGATGCAAACAACAGGCAGAGCAGATTAGCGCAGCCTTTAAAGTGTTATCGCACCTCAGGAATAAGCATAAAGGTCAAAATCATTAGTGTTTGAGTTCTGAATTAAATCCACTGCAATTAGCCCTGAAAAGATAACTGGAGATGCTGTTGAGATAACAGAGCAGGTATCTTCTGTAATTGATAATTACTAGGTGTAAAGACATGTGCACTTGCTTTGAAAAGCATAATTGTTTCTCGTCTGAAGAGATCGCTTTATTTTAATGGTCTGCAATTATTTTTATTTTAGACAGGCTGGTGCCAACATCTGTAGCCTCAAACCAGCCCATTTCTCCAGGAAATCACTGTAATTTGCTGCTTTCCCTCATTACCCGCTAGAGGATCTGGTTGTTGTTGTTGTAAGGGACAGAACTGGGGTTGTTTTCTGAACCTCACAAGGAAGCCGCCTGCATGGCTGAAACACTCCCCTTGAGGAGAGGGGACAGGAGGGCACCTGTGGCACAGGCCCATGTGCCCGTGGTGCTGCCCTCACTGCCGTCGTGTGCAGAACTGCCCCGTCCGTGTGCAATGTGCAGCAGTCAGGTTTGATTTAAATATTTACTCTGCTTATGCCAAATAGTTGTTCAAAATCTTAAGGGACATTAATATTTATGCCTGAGCTTTGAATAAATCTGTTGTGATTGAAAGCTCTTGCGTAATTGTTGTTCGTTGCTGCTGTCCAGGACCCTTCAGAGCCCACGCAAAGAGGCAGGATGGAGCAGTGCCATGGTAAGCACAAGCACTGGCCTTTGCAAGGGCATGTGCAGGGCTGTCCTGCTGTCCTCCTGTCTTCCTCTCCTCCTGTCCCGCTGTCCTCCTGTCTTCCTCTTCTCCTGTCCCGCTGTCCTCCTGTCCTGCTGTCCTCCTGGCCTGTCCTCCTGCACCCATGAAAGCCATCAGCCTCTCCGTCACTGCACCAGGGCCCTGGGCTCTCCATGCCTGCGCCCTGCCCACAGCTCTGCCAGTCTGTCCTGTCCCTGCCCCTGCCCCGGGGGGTGGCACATCACCCACAAATGGCAGCAAAAGCCCTTGGGCTGGCCAGGCCCAGTGTTTCATGGTGGCTGCTCTAGGCCCAGCACACAGCGGACAGGAGCCTGTCACCCAGCTCCTCTGCAGGCGACCAGTGCCACAAGCCAGGTGCCAATGGAGTGTGCTGGTTGCTCTGGTCTGGCACTGGGGTGGCAGCCAAACCCAGCTGCTCACTCACTCCAACCCAGGCAATAGGAGAGAGAACTGGGGGCAAGGGTAAGG
>NW_010295673.1:0-6429 GCF_000700745.2 Antrostomus carolinensis
CCCGCCCTTTATTCTGTGATATACCTTTTAGTACGTTTGAGGTAAATTTCTAACAGGACAAAGAATTCACAAATGAAGAATCCAAGTATCTATTCCTACCTTTAGCATAGATTTTCAGCGTACTTTTGAAGTAGTTATTTGTATGGATGTGCATCTGTTTCTCGAGATCTAATGAAGTCTTTGTTTATGCAGCTACTATTCATGCGATTACTATTAACATGAAAATACCTTGCATTGTTGCATATGGTCTTGCATTTTCCTTGACAACATTTTTGAGATAGAAAATATTTTAGAAACCTACTACCCAGTATTCTAAGATAAAATAATTTTATATTAAGGGTTACAATGATTTTTTTAGACTTTTTATTATAAAGAATAAACTGTTCTGTTTCCTGCTGTGACAGGTTGTGATTCTCTTTGTATCATAAAAAAAGACTGCCAGAAAGTCTAATTTTTTTTTTTCCAAATTGCCAGTTTAGACTAAATGCCAAAACTGAGTGATGCTTGCACAGTACAAAAGAGAGACTTGGCAGGTCTTCAAGTCTGATTATTTAAAATCTATTTTCCAGAAGATCTGATAAGCCGAATTTCCACAATCTGAAATGGACTATTACATAGAGATATCCCCAGGCACTGCTCATAGTCAACAAATCAAACAGATCAGGGCTTTTATCAAATTTGATCAACAAGCTGTAATCTCTTTAAAAAATTTCCAAACATGTTTAAGCATTTTTGCAAGCCTTGAACAGTCTTACAGCACATGACCTTCTCTTTCCATTCCTTTTCTTTCTAAAGGACTTACTTAATTCAGTTGTCTGCTTAAAAGAACAATCTTGTAATTCAAAAGTACCCCAAATTAGGAGTTCTCTGGGAATCCAGCACTTGGAATCACTATTTGTGCTGTAAGAGACAATCAAATGTTGAATGTCATGCAAAACAGAAATTGCCAATTGTCAAATTACCTCTCAGCTCTTTTTTGTACTGGGTTGTACAGTGTTTTTTGCCTACCTGTCACATGATCACATTGCCCATCTGTCAGTCTAACTTTTAGTGGTTTCAAATTAAATTTTAAACAGAGGCAAATGCATTCTGTAAGTAGATAAGAGAGGCTCAGCTTGGGGAGAAGGAAGGAAAACTTGACCATTGTCAGTCCTCATTGGAAACAAGTGACTGAGCAAGTGGAACCTGCAGTCAGTTGATCAACCAGCATTTAGGAAGGTCAGACCCAGCCATGTCATGCTCTGCCTGCTTCCCAAAACACTGTGAAGGACACATTGGGGAGAGGAGTTGAAACTGAGTGTAAATGTACAGGGAGCACTGGGGACATGAAGGTACTGCTTAGGGGCAGTGGTGTGAAGCATCATGAGAACCTTTGTCTGGGTAACATCAGGTTATTGTTACGGGTTGATCTAAGAGAAAAAAAGACAAAAAGTACAGAAAATAGAGTTCTGCTCTTCATAGGAAAAAAATTGTGGGGTTTTTGATTTTTTTTTTTTTTAAGACCACTGTTACCTCTTTTCCTTCATGTGTAAGCTTGAAAAACTCTCTGGGCCTATTTCTTCTTAAATTGCACTGGCTTTTTTTACCTTCTGTGTTAGACTTCCTTCTCTCTGCATTCACATAACTAAATATGGTAGAATTAATCAGTTAAGCCAAAGATAAATTTGGCTCTGTATGGGTTCACCAGACAATGTACTGAAGAACCTCAAAAGCTGACACAGCTGTATGTCACAGCACAATGCAGAAATACTATCTTGTGTTTAAAAAACTGCTACCATGGGGTCCCTGCACCAAAAAATATTGTGAGGCATAAACATGTGCCATATTTTGCATCACAGTTTTTCTTCAGGTTTTGTTAGCAGAATTAGAAAGTACTTCTAGTATATTACGCAATAAATATCTTTGATATAAACCCTTCAGGTGGGCAGCTGCTTCTTTATAATCTTACTTGTCAGAAGATGCTGTACTCCTTTCCCTCTGCAATTTTAGGATTGCTATTCAATGGACTCATAAAATGGCAGTTTCACCATCTATAAGAAATATATTAGCAACCTGATTCCATTTCATAATGCCCTAGTTGTCATACATCACAATTAATACTAATTGGCACACTTTTAGTAAGATTATAAAATGTTAAAATGGGCATGCAATATACAAAATTCTCCCCCAAGTAAATGCCTTTATCACCAAGGCAAGGAATCTCCTCTCCTCTCCTCTCCTCTCCTCTCCTCTCTACAATTTTATGTACAGTGAAACACCTCCAAGATGAGGCCTGAATTATCAACTCCCTTCTGCTTTTCCTTCCATACAAAGAATAGCAATCAGTACCCACTATTGAGTAGTGACTTTGATATTGCCTACAGGGGTAGATTTTGTGGGATTAAACAATTTCAGAGAAAAGAAGGAGTTAAAGCGTGAGTCTTCATGACTGTTTGGGGACGGTGCACTAAACACCAGGTTACTGTATGAAAAGCTACAATTTTTTTCCTTAAAGCACAAGGATGAGTCATAATAAGTTGTGTGAAAAAAAGACAGTATGGCCTTTTCAAATTTATTACTTTCCTCTCAACAAAGAAACCTTCTTACAGCCTTTGAGGGAGATGGACCTGCCTTCAGTTCCCTAATACCAGTGCCTGAAGTGTGCCTGTTGCTTTCAACTTCCATCCTGGGTTTCCTAACACTTTATAGAGGAAGACTATAAAATGCCTTAGGAGTTCCTGATTCTGCATCAAAACCTAGAAGACATATTTTGGGTTTTGTTTCTCCTAAATTTTATGGCTTTGAGTGATGTAACCTCTGATCCTTGGCTCAACTGACAGAAAAAAAAAGAAAGTCTGGGTATAAAGCTAGGTTGTTTTTCACCTTTTTTAATTACTCAGTATCATTTTTACTATATTTTTCAATACAATTTTAATTTTTCTTTTATTGCAAGCAACAGAGTATTTTTCCTTCCAGGAAATCTAGATAATTTATGGTTACAGAAAACATGAAAGCATGACCAAAGCAGAAAACTAAATCATTCAAATACAAATCTGAGAACAACAGTTCTTATTTTCTGCTTCAGTTTCTACAGTAGTAACAACATTTAGAGCTCCTAACTTTTGAGTATCAGTGATGAAAAGCGAGTCTATTTCAAGTTAACAAGGAACTGGACTTCATATATGGAGAAAATACTGGACTTCAGCTCTTCAGCAATATTTGGTACCATGGTTTATAACTTGTTGAACTAAGCAACTGAAATAAGTAACTATTCATCTGAATCCACAATACTTTAGAAATAAAATAAGGCACTGCAAAAACTTCATCCAGTGAGAGATTGAGATCTCTGCTCTTGTTCACTTCAGGAAGCGTATCATAATTAATATATTGATTAGCAGATACAGTTCACAGACATGAACTGATTTTCAGCTACTAATTGTCTCATCCAACTGGATAAGATTTTCTACTACAAAAGCAATGGCTTTGGAGAATTAGAACTGCAGATTACTACTGAGAAACCTGATAGTAGGATTTACTGTTTCTGATAGCAGTGCTACTATTGCTGAAGCTACAAAAGATGACGAATTTATTAATGCATAGCATTATATCTTGATTGGGTTTGTATGAAATGCATTCGGTCATTTTTGGCCAGGACAGCATTTACCATTAATTGTCAAGAAAATTGTTACATTGTTTCAGGCACTTTAAAGACAGTATAACTTTGTTTTGACATTGCAACCCAACATACAGGAAAATTATTCCAGGAACACAAAAAAGTGTTAAAAAAAATAGATACCAGATTTTATATACTACAGGTTCACCTGCCTACTTAGTCTTCTGCCAATAAGGATCTTGAAGAGAATTCATCTTTGCAGAGAATCAGTCATTTGTTATAGCTGTTGGTATGCTGGCTGCCTGTTTCAGTTTGATTGCTCTGTAAATGTGATGCAAAGGCACCTAACTCAAGGAAAGCAAAACCACAATTCCTCCCTTGTAGGTTTTCCTGTTAAAAATTAATTTAATTCAAATATTGCAAAAGATGTGCATACCTGTGCACCAGTACTTGGTTATAGCTCTGGATCAACAGTAGACATTTAAGAACCTTTCTCACTTTGAAGTTTTGGAAAGCTTCATGAGATTTAAGATGACAATATATTTTAAGCCATACAAATACTGTACTCTGGCTCTTTCTTCACCTTTGCATGGTAACAAATGTTTTTAACAAAACAGGGAACCTTTAGTTCTAAGCAGTTCACCTAGGAAAGGAGCAGCCATGAAAAATGTAAAATACCGTTGTGTTACAGTCTAGCCAGCACATTGAAAACTGGACACCTCTCTGACTGAAGCAGTCATATACATTTTATGGAGCTTTAAACTGTTAAAAACCTGTATGTCTACTTCAGACATAAACTTAGGGACCACAGTTTGTTTTGATTCAAGCATTAATCTACCATGAAACTGTCTGCAAGTGAAATTTTCTAGCTGGCTAATTGAAAAGACAACATAATCATTTCTTCTTAGAGTAGAGATAGTGGCAGGAAAGGCCATTAATTGTCAGTGGTAACCTTTCTGTTTACATTTTTCTTTTTTCTTAAGGGCAGGTAAATCTGCGAAATATGTTAGTTAATCATAGAATAGTTTGGGTTGGAAGGGACATTTAAAGGTCATCTAGTCAACCCCCCTGCAATAAGCAGGGACACCTTCAACTAGATCATGTTGCTCAGAGCCCCATCCAGCCTTACCCTGAATGTTTCCAAGGATAAGGCTTCTACGACCTCTCTGGGCAATTTGTTCTAGTATTTATCACCCTCATCATAAAAAAAAATATTCCTTATATGTAGTCAGAATCTGCCTTCTTTCAGGTTAAAACTGTTACCCCTTGTCCTATTGCTACACATGCTATTAAAAAGTCTGTCCCCATCTTTCTTATAAGCCCCCTTAAAGTAATGAAAGGCCACAATTAGGTCTCCCTGGAGCCTTCTTTTCTCCAGGCTGAGAACCCCAAACACTCTCGGCCTTTCCTCATAGTAGAGGTGTTCTATTTATTTTATGATTTTTGTGTCCCTCTTCTGGACCCACTGCAACAAGTCCATGTCTTTCCAGTGCTGAGGATCCCAGAGCTGGATGCAGTACTCCAGGTGGGGTCTCATCACAGTAGAGGAGGGGGGAAGAATCACCTCCCTCAACCTATTGGCCACACTTCTTTTGATGCAGCACAGTATACAGTTGGCCTTCTGCACTGCAAGCACACATTGCAAAATCATGTCCAACTTTTCTTCCACCAGTACCCCAACTCCTTCTCTGAAGGGCTGCTCACAATCCCTTCATCCTCCAGCCTGTATTAATACTGGGGATTTGCCCAACCCAGGTGCAAGCTCTTGCACCAGGCCTTCTTGAATCTCATGAGGTTAACATGGGCCCACTTCTCAAACTTGTCCAGGTCCCATTGGATGGCATCCCCAGCCTCAGGTGTGTCAACTGCACCACTCAGCTTGATGTTGTCTGCAAATTTGCTGAGGGTGCACTTGATCTCACTGTCAATTTTATTGATGAAGATATTAAACAGTACTGGTCCCAATACAGACCCCTGAGGGACAGCACTTGTCACAACCTCTATCTGGATACTGAGCTGTTGACCACTACTCTCTGGATGTGACCATCCAACCAATTCCTCATCCACTGAACAGTCCACCCATCAAATCCATATCTCTCCAATTCACAGAGAAGGATGCTGTGGGGGACGATGTCAAAAGCCTTACAGAAGTCCAGATAGATGACATCTGTACCTCTTCCTTTGTCCACTGATGTAGTCACTCCAGAAGTTCTACTGTCCAGTTTGATACTGTTTCTGTGTAAATGAACTGCCAAAATATAACACAACAAATAACTTGACAAACAGGTTCAAAGGCCATGAGAAAGAGAAACAATTTAATTAGTATTTCTTTCATCATCCTGTCATTGGTGTTAAAATTTGTCATGCTTAGCATTTCACTTTAAATCTTGCTGATCTGCAGAGAAACCAATAACCTACTGGAGAGCTAAAACAAGGCATTATTATGTGTACTAGAAAATAGAGGAGTGATATCATGGCTCTTTTTAGGCAACTCTGGAATAGTCTGTTTCTCTCTGTTGACTGCAGAAGGAATTTACAGATATTATCCAGGTAATTTACAGTTCTCTCCCAAGGTGTAGAAGTACCAGCCACTCCAGATCTTGTGAAGAAAATGCAGAGATTTTTCTTACTTCATTGGGAAACATATTCAAACAATAATTTGAGAAATATTAGGAGCTTAGGAAAAGTTTATGGATGTTCATTCATGTAAAGAAAATTGGAGCAGGTAAAACTAATAAAGAAATGAGTATGAAGAACTGTTCAGCAGTCAAAGGAGACTGTAGTGAAGTTCAGAATAAATCTCTAATGTGTATCACAGAATCACAGAATGTTGGGGA
>NW_010295674.1:0-414 GCF_000700745.2 Antrostomus carolinensis
GCAGGTACCTCCATCGGTGGGAGCAGCTCCAGCCTCCCTGGTCCCACCAGCCCCCTCCCCCTTGCTCTTGCTGGAGGAGCCCTTGGTGCCGAAGAGGCCGCTGGGCTGGTTGACGATGCGGGACAAGGTCTCCAGGGGCTTCAGCGCCGCGTTCACCGTGTTGGCCATGTTGGGGCTGCAGGGGGAGGTGGGGGAGACATCAGGTGGGACCCCAGCGTCTGGGAGAACCCCCACCATGTGTCCCCAAAACCTGTTACAAGACCCCAAAGATCCACCACAACCCCCTCAAGACCCACCAGGACATCTCAAGATCTCCAAGACCCACCACAAGCCCTCAAGACCCACAAGACCCACCACGACCCCTCAAGACCCACCACGACCACCCAAGCCCCACCACCAGCCCCCAAGATCTGC
>NW_010295674.1:597-927 GCF_000700745.2 Antrostomus carolinensis
CCAAGCCCCACCACAAGCCCTCAAGACCCACCATGACCCCTCAAGACCCACCTTGACACCTCAAGACCCAGCTTGACCCCTCAAGACCCACCTTGACCCCTCAAGACCCACCATGAACCCCCAAGACCCACCATGACCCCTCAAGACCCACCATGACCCCTCAAGATCCCCAAGACCCACCACAAGCCCTCAAGACCCACCATGACCTTTAAGAACCACCATGACCACCCAAGACCCACCACAAGCCCTCAAGACCCACCACGCCCTCCCAAGACCCACCACAACCCCCTCAAGACCCACCATGACCTCCCAAGCCCCCCCACCACCCCC
>NW_010295674.1:1270-1502 GCF_000700745.2 Antrostomus carolinensis
GGCGGATGATGTTGTTCATGCCGTTGTGGGGCGGCTTGGCCGCGCTGCTGTAGAAGCTCGAGGTGGAGGGGCAGGACTCCATGATGGTGCTGATGATGCACATGACGGCCTGGAGCCTACGGTGGTGGAGACCAGGAGATGTGTCACACACTCATGGAGGTGGCATCACCCTCAAGAGGGACATCTCAACTTCATGGAGGTCATCCCAACCCCGTGGAGACCATCTCAACCC
>NW_010295675.1:0-5675 GCF_000700745.2 Antrostomus carolinensis
AAGAAATACTGACTGCCATTACCTTGTAAAGACTATACTTTATGCTGTATGGTTGTAATGACAAAATAAAGGCAGCAGCCTATGCACCCTCCAGGAGCTAAGCTGACAGACAGCTCACTTGCTTTTCAGTGCATCACTACAAAAGTGGAAGGAAGGGAGCTGTACAAAATGCCAAATATTTTAAAGAGGGAAAGCAAATCCCATTTATTCTGCTTTCCCACAACTGATTTTTCTCATGACAAGTTGTCTGTAGCTCAGCTCTTCAAGGTGTAAGTTTTAAAAGTTGCTTTTTCCACTTGTTTTACCAGAAGCCCTCAAGATGCCGTCCAGCTTGCCTGCTTGTGATCCTTGCATGACTGTGATCCTCCTGCAGTTTAAGCACGAGTATTTCAGGAAGGGGTAGATCAAAGGCAAGTTGGATCAGTGTGCTCTAGCCTTAATTACTGTACTCATCTCCATGAGTGTGAGCAGTGTCCTGATCTGAACTATTGTAACAGTTCTGATAGCTTTTGAGTTTGGGAATTTTTTATTTCTAAGAAGCATTGAAGATAAAAGCATAAAATAGAGGAAAATAGATAAAAAAATAGTATTTGCATTTTGGGGACGAAAAGCAGCAGACATAAATGAAACACAAACCTGGAGATTAAAATTAAAAATTTTTCACTGTGAGGACAGTCAAGCACTGGAGTAGGTTGTGTGGAAGTTTGGGGGCTGGCTCTTGTTAGAGTTCTTTCAAGAACTCAACATGGCCCTGAGTAACCAGTTTTCATCTCACAGCTGACCCTGTTTTGAGCAGGAGGTTGGACTCCAACCTGATTTCTTCTTTTTCTCCCTTTTTTAAAAAAAACAAACAAACAAAAAAAAAAATAAAAAACCAAAAAACAAAATGCAAAAAACTTGTGTATAAACAATATAGTTTATATCTTTCTTTTGCAAAACAAAGTGATAGCAAGGTAAATATTCAATAATCAACAGGTCAGGGATATTCCTCTAATGGGTATTACAGTCTTAGGTAGTGGGTACGAGACCAAGGTTCAGCATTTCCCAGTGTTTGGGAGAACCCAGACTCATATATTCTCTCACCACCTGTCCAAAGAGGTTATTTGGGAGCAGGGCTGTTTTCTACAGTGTCTTTTAACAAAGTGATAGCAAGGTAAATATTCAATAATCAACAGGTCAGGGATATTCCTCTAATGGGTATTACAGTCTTAGGTAGTGGGTACGAGACCAAGGTTCAGCATTTCCCAGTGTTTGGGAGAACCCAGACTCATATATTCTCTCACCACCTGTCCAAAGAGGTTATTTGGGAGCAGGGCTGTTTTCTACAGTGTCTTTTAAACTGCCTTTATTTTATACAGACCTTTGTCCAGAGAGAGAAAACAATCTGATCCTCTTGCACTGAAAAGGGATTTCCCTGGGATTCCTCACCTGCAATGCAGAGGTTTGTTTCACTGAAATCCTTACAGGGACCTGCCTTCACTTGGGAGCTCAGTTCCTGATTAATTCCTTAATGAGACAGACTTTACTTATTAGCTACAGTCAGGTGAACCTGGGTTCATATTTTTCTAAGGAAATTTTAAAACTACTGTTACCTGTATTTCAAGCATGTTTTAATTGCTTGTGGAGAGAGGAAACATTTTGATTTATAATACTGTGTCAGAAGAATTTGCTATTTCAACTGACCAAATTGTCTGCCTCATTCAACAAGGCAGAAGAGTAATTTTCAGATTTAAATATCAGAGACACATGCTTCAACTCTGCATAAAAATTACAGCAGAGGAACATTTTTCTTGTCACAGTGCCAGCACATTTCTCAAAGCAGAGAGAAGTGTTTTTTAGACAGTTTCAGATGTGGCATTGTTTAATGCTCACATGACAGGAGCAACAAGAGACTCCAGGCATGTTCAGAGCCCCACCGTGGCAAGCCCCATGTGCATGCACACAGACAGACGGTCAGCATTTTGAGAAGCAGGAATTACATCTCACCTTCCCATAAATGCTGTTTCATATCTTGTATGCTGCCTTGGTCACCTGCCACAATCACAGGTACAATGCAGATGAAGAGTGGCCCTACTCTGGTGCTGGTGTGACCAAAATGAAGACAGATACCAGCAAAACGTGTCTGGGACACAAAAGAGGTGATCAAGCTGACTTGTCATCCATGAATAATGAATAATGAGAGAAGCACCAAACCTGGTGATGCCTTGGTGGTCTGTTAGATTCCTGCCCATAAATTTTCCTGCAGCAGGAAAGAGGGAAATTCCAGATTTCTGCCTGTAAAGATTTCCTATAACAAGACAGAGGGAAACGTGACTCAGATTCGCTGACCCCATTGACAGGAATAAAGGTGCAACAACACTGATCCGTAAACCGACACATTTATTCAATAGTAGTAGTTAAGCTGACGAGAATACAATTAGTTATGGAGTTGGTTATTATTCACCACTTGTGTGCGGTTCATATCCTGTGTTATAAGACAGAAAGCAGGAAGAGAGAGAGAGAGAGAGTGGAGAAGGGAATAAGAGAGGGACAGATATATATCACCAGTCCTGGTTCCAGTGTTTGCTGGGGGTTCGTAGGTTAGTTGGTTCTGGAATCTCCCATTTACTGCCACTTATGTTCCCCTTTTATGCCCTTTGTTCATCATGGACTGCTCTACTGCCATGCTGGTCGTTTCCCTTCAAGGTAGATCTCAGAGGGTCTTGCTTCAGGGTTTTTGCACCTTGCAAATGTTTGAGACTTTTCTTGGAAAAGCTTGGGGGGTCTCCACCCCCTGCTCCCTTATTGAGTTTCATTTCTTGCCATTGGCCCCATCCTTGAGCAAACAGTTCTTTGTTCCAGGGGATTACAAGTTAAACATGGTGCTAGGACCATCTGTTCAGATTGTTTGTTCTTCCAGTTGGTCTCCTACACACCTGTTCTTAAAAACAGGGGTATTCTGAGCTGAAAAATGTACATTAGAAAAATTATAATTACATCTTAGATTTGTTGAATGGATCCTAAAAATGAACCTGTAGCTGAGATTTGCCTTCTACAAGTTTTTTCCAAATTCAGTGTTTTCAGTGGGGAAAAAAGGAAGAACATACTCAAACCCTGCAAGTTCTGATTAATTCTTTACTATTACAATTGAGGATTACGTAGTTGGGCTTTAAGTGTATTTTTTTGTGCATCATTTAATTTACTTGCCTAATTGAAAAGGCTACTCTCTACTCTAGACTCAAGGAGTGAATTTAAGTTCCTCTAGAGGGTAATTTGGGACATCTGAACTAGACAGTGCTAAGTACATTGTCGCTCTGAGCTCTAAGGTATTTATCTGCTAAATATCACCTTAGCCACACTTCCAATTAAAATGGAGCATATATTTGACTGCAGCAAACTAGTTTGATGCAAATCTACTTAATGAAAAGAGAAATTTCTCTTTTCCTTTGATAAAAGAATATGATGTTCCAATACATTAAAAATTTGCTTCCTTGATGTTATTCTTGGTTGACACGTTACCAAAATACAAGAATCATAGAATCATAGAATGGTTTGGATTGGAAGGGACCTTAAAGGTCATCCAGTTCCAACTCCCCTGCCATCAGCAGGGACACCTTCCACTAGACCAGGTTGCTCAAAGCCTCATCCAGCCTGGCCTTAAACACTTCCAGGGAGGGGGCATCCACAACTTCCTTGGGCAACCTGTTCCAGTGTCTGAAGATGGTTTTGGCAAGGAAGGGGTTATGTGCTACTGCTATATAAAAGCTATTATACTGTTATTTTAAATCTGCCACTGTCATGTGTATTCAGTATAGTTTTTCCAGACCAGAAAGCCAGCTTTCTTGGTGCATTAACATTATGGTGTGGTGTTTCTACTGTATACAAAGTAAATTTTATTTTCTTCCTTCTGAAATTTCATTTAATTTGACTTTATGAACTCTTTAAAGATAAAATCTTCCTATTTTCACCACTGTGACCTAAAACTTTCTGCCAGTAGTTTATAGTTATGCATGCTTTTAGCCTACATCAGTTTATTTTTTGCTGTTCCAGCATGTTTCAGACAAAGTGTAGAGGGTTCTGAGTGAAATATTTTGGGGGTTAAAGGTCTTGGTATACGCATTCAGATTCTTTATTACCTTCCTCCAGTTTTATCGTTACTTATTGTTTTACATTCTTCAAATTTACGTTGAGAATGAAGAAACAGAATCCAATATTTGAAGGAAGTTAAACTATCCCCATTAGCTCTGCCTCAAGTAGCCTGTACATCAGCCCTGTTGTGCAGGAATACCCAAGTAGCCATCCCGTAAACCACGTCCCTGCTTCAACCAGATCTGGGAGCTGCAATTTGCCTCAGTGCACATCTGCTTCCGTCTGACCTCGTTATATTTTGGCAGTCCACTTCTGCAACTATATTCTGTTTTCAGCTGCAGTTTTTTCTTTCCTTAAAACAATGGTCACACTTACTTTTCTGTTTCTAATATTCCTAGATATCTTTATCTGACCAAAGGCTGATTAGGCATCTTAATTTCTCCTCAGTTCTTTCATTTTAAAGAAAAATAAAGCAAAAAAAATATTGACAAACAGCTTTAAGTTACCTCAGCAGTTTCTGGTTTGTCTCATGTAAATCTGGATAATTTAAAAGTATATTTTCCTTTTTTTCCCCGCTTATAATAAGATCTGAGGTGCTTACTAAATTGGTTTCTAGTCTCCATCTGTCCACCAGGACATGGAGATGGGAAACAATTTTTTAAATTTGCTATGACAAAATATTTTATTTGTTAAAAGGATTCATTAGATCATCTTCAAACTGTTACAGAATTTGTGGCAGCAGCAACAAAGAAATTTCAAAAAGAAATACATTCTTTTTTTTAAATACTTTGTGACAATATTTCCATTTGCCTTGCTTAAGAAAGGAAAATCAACTAAACAATCTCAAAGCCTAACATTTTTTGGTTTTGTTTAGAAACAAAATATGAACAAAATGGTTCAACTGTAATTTTTAGTTTAGAGAAGAAACTGGAGACCCTTTGAGGTTACATCTGTTTATTTAGTTAGTTTCCTTTGACGACTTGTTTCTCAAGGTATAGCAGATGCTATATGTTGGACTGTCATTTCAGTTACAGCTAGCAAGATTTTCTCCTTGATGATGAAATTCAAATTTTCTTAGCTTTCCTAAGAGAAGTTAAGGGAGGATCAAGAAGCTGAATTTCCTTTGACAGTGCTGAATAACAGCTGGTGTGTGGGCATGTTGTAGTATGCTATACTGTATGTTGTATGTATGTATAATGTTGTATGTATGCTATAAAACAGGATGCTTTACAGTGACTTGATTTCCTATGGACCCAACAGTTAAGGAAAGTATGCTAAACCACAAGTTAGTGTTTAATCTAGTTTAACTGTCCATTTATATCTCACATTTAAAATAATATTTTAATTTCAATGTTGTTTCTGTCAAATGACCCGAAGTTTGTATTAATTAAGGGGAAAGATGCTAATATTCATATTGATCTTGAAATGATTTATACTTGTGCTGAGATCAAAGAATTACAGAATCACAGAATGTTTGGGATTGGAAGGGACCTCAAAAGATCATCCAGTCCAATCCCCCTGCCAGAGCAGGAATCTAAATGAGATCACACAGGAAAGCGTCCAGGCGGGTCTTCAGTGTCTCCAGAGAAGGAGATTCCACAACCTCC
>NW_010295676.1:0-617 GCF_000700745.2 Antrostomus carolinensis
GCACCCCAAACTCAAGAAGGGGGGATACAGGAGCCCCTCTCACTCACTGGTTTTGCTCTTGACGTCCAGGGCCAGCGCGATGCCCTCGTCAATGAAAGCCACGACCTTCTGGAAATCCTCCTCGCGGAAGTGGCGGGAGGTGAGCGCGGGGGCACCTGGGGGACAGAGCCCATCAGGGTCGGGAGCTGCTCAGGGACACCATCTGCAGAAGCCAATCCCACCAAGGGGCTCCCCAAGTCTTCGCCCCCCACGGGGTCCCGTGCCCCTCTCTGAGCCAGAAACGGGCTCCAAATTCCCACGTGGAGTCCTCAGAGAGGGTGGAAACAGAAGGGGAATGCCCCAGGTGAAAGTCTGGGGACCCTCCCCCAGGGAAGGGGCTGAATGGGGGCAGGAAGACCACCCTGAGCAGGGCTCATCACTCACCCAGGCGCAGCCCCCCCGGCGTGAGCGCGCTCTTGTCCCCCGGACACGTGTTCTTGTTGGCAGTGATGGAGACGAGCTCCAGCACCCGCTCAGCCCGTGCCCCATCGATGCCCTTGGGCCGCAGATCCACCAGCACCAGGTGGTTGTCGGTGCCACCTGGGGAGCAAGGGAAAGGGGTGAGGAGCCAGAGCCAG
>NW_010295677.1:0-1256 GCF_000700745.2 Antrostomus carolinensis
AGCAGAACATACATAACTGTGGTAGATGTATGAAAGTCAATATAGGATGATGCAACCTGAAACAGAAGATTCAGGAGAAAAAAATAGGTCAAAACATGTAGCCAGTATACCAGGAGTGAAAGAGAGCAAGCACATTTGTCCTCTCTGGTCTGCATGGACTACTGTGGTCTGGAATAAGAGTTCCATGGACCACTTTCTTTTAGGACTTCTTAGACTTGGCATCATGTAAACCATAGCAACATTACTTCCCAGTCATAGCTGGTTCAGATCCAGCCAGAGCAATGCACATCTGCTTGAATCATTTGCATAATCATTCCTAGTCTATTGTCTAATAATACAACTTAGCAGGTTAGCAACTCCTGCGTGTTGAACTGAACTTGGGCTGGGAAGGGAAGGTGGCCACATGATGGAGATGGGCAAAGATTTGTTATTTATTATATTATTATATATATACCTCTTATTCCAAAGTAAAAGTATTTGTATAGGAACTATTGCATTTTACCTCTTATCTAGTGTTTCTTTAGATTATAACTTATATTTATCTACACAGAGAAACTGCACCATGAGCAGCTTCACAGATACCAGTAGAGTAGCAATAACATGAGCCCAAGAAAAGGCAGCAAATTGGTACTAACCCACAGCAAAAATGTGTGTTTAAGTACTTTTTGCTCATCAAAACTGTTGGACTGCAACAATTCAGGTCCATTTAATAGCTGAATTCCTCAGATGAAAAGAAAGATTTGAATAGTGATGAGGTATTTTGTCTTTCCTCATAGACAATATTTAATTTAGAAATTTAACCCCAAACAACAAATCATTAAGATGCAAAAAGCTTTTGAATCAGGCTGGGTAACTGTTTCAACTCAACCCAAGCTGAAGGTTTATTCCAACAGAAGAAGGTGTTTATTTTGGGTTCATTTAACCCAAGAGAGTGTTTATCCTCCCTCCATTATTCCAGTTTATCACCTGAACAAGAGCAAAGGAGGAAGCAAGAAAAAAATTGATGCACCTCTTATATACAACCCCTAATTTGTAATACCAGCTAGAAACCACTAAAGTCTGATCTCTTACTGGTCTAGATCTTACATGTAATCAACAGCATCTGTACTGAAAGGTACGTGACTGTTCCTTGTTCCCTTCTGTAGTAGTTTAACTTGACTGGCAGCCAAACACCACACAGCCACTAGCTCTCCTCCCCGTTCCACTCTCCCCATCCAGGGAACAGGGGAGATAATTGGAGAGGTAAAGGTGAGGAG
>NW_010295678.1:0-628 GCF_000700745.2 Antrostomus carolinensis
CCATCAGCCAATTGCTCACCCATTGCATTATCTTTTTATTCAGCTGCATGCTGGACATTTTATCCAGTAGGATACTGTGAGAGATGGTATCAAAGACTTTGCTGAAGTCGAAAAATATTATATTGACTGGCTTCCCTTGGTCAATTAGGTGGGTAAGCTTGTCATAGAAAGAGATTAGGTTTGTCAAGCAGGACTTTTACGACTGGAACCAGTGACTGCATTGTCTTACAGGTGTTTTTTGAGAACTCCCAGAATAATCTTCTCCATAATTTTGCCAAGCACAGAAGTGAGACTTACAGGCCTGTAGTTGCCGGGTAAGATCCCTGTTGCCCTTCCTGAAGATTGGGACAACGTTTGCCAGCTTCCAGTCAACTGGGAACTCTCCAGATTCTCAAGAGCATTGAAAGATCATTGAGAGAGGTCTCGCTATGACATCCGCCAGCTCTTTGAGTACCCTCGGATGGATCCATCAGGCCCCACTGACTTACGCGGATCAAGCTGGAGTGGCAAATTCCATGTGAGGTTGGTAGAGAGTTAATAATTGTCACAGTCATGGCTCTCTAGCCCAGGGCTCTGCCGGTTCCCGAGCCCACCCTCGGTGTTGAAGACCCCTGTATGTCTCCGCTTT
>NW_010295678.1:896-1256 GCF_000700745.2 Antrostomus carolinensis
GGTTGCCTGCCCTTGCTTCCACTGGCCATCCACTGTCTTTTTCCACCTTAGTTGCAGAAGAAGATGCCTGCTCAGCCAAGGTGGCCTTCTGCCTCAGCTGCTTGACTTCTGGTATTTTGGGATTGCCTGCTCCTGTGCTTTTAGAAGGTGGCACTTAAAAAGTGACCAGCACTGGTGGACCCCAGCACCTTCAAAAGCTTTTTCCCAATACCTTACTAAGTAGTTCCCTGAGCAATCCAAAGCCCGCTCTCCTCATATCCAGAGCTGTGGTCTTGCTGGCAGTTTTCCTCCTGTTGCAGTAGATTCCGAACTTGACTGCTCCGTGGTCACTGTGGCCAAGGCAGCCACCAACCACCACTT
>NW_010295679.1:0-5359 GCF_000700745.2 Antrostomus carolinensis
GGCATCCCCTCCCTGCAGCAGCCCAGCCCCTTCTCGTGGTTTGCTTTTTTCCTCCACTCAGCATTTCATAAAAGCATCTGATGTGACCACAGAACAATCTCCAACCCCATCCCAGTACCGCAGCCGCCATCGCCGGCCCAAGGGGACTGGGAGCATCTAAATACGGCAGCGCTTCGATGCGCAGGAGCTGGATGGGGGGTTCTGGCCCATTCCCGGCTGTGATGAACATGCCCCAACCCACCAGTTCGGCTGCTTGTGCCTCCTGCCCCACGTGCACCACAGGGTCCCCAGTCCCTGTGGACATCCCAGCTCGTGGACACGGGCATCACCAAACTGGGCAAACAAATAAAACCAGGAAACGTGTACAAATCTGAGCTGGTACCAGTGCAAAGCTGTTTGCTCTTCCTGAGCAAGCGGTGCTGGTGTAACGGGCCGGGTGTGCTCTGGGGATCCCTGCCAGGGCATGCTCAGCCAAGATGATGACTGGTGATGTGACAGCGAGTTGTCCCTCAAGGGGCCATCCTGGAGGTCCCCAAGCTCCATATTCCCAAGAGGACCCTTGTGTGAGAGGGACACTGACACTTGCCACAAAGCCAGGGACACTGCCAGCACCTGGGAGAAGGGGTGGGTGACCTTGGGGATGAGTGCCAGAGCCACAGGATGAAATTTCATAAAGCCAAGAGCAAGGTCACACCTTTTGGGAGCAACTCATGAGCTGGAAACTCATCCTGGGAAAGAGACTGGAGAACTGGAAGCCACTATGTCCTGGGGACCAGGTGACATCCCAGCCTTTTGTCTTGGATGGAGACGAGCTGCAGCTGCAGCATGGGCAGTGCTGGGCTATAAAGGCATCAGGGCTTCACCTGGGAGGGGCTTTGGGGGCATTGGGTTGGCTCAGCAAGCTGGGAGCAAGCTGGGCTGATCCCACACAGACTGGTGCTGGAGGATGTTTTTGGTAGGGAACAAGCAGGTATGAGCTGGCTGAGGTCAAGGTGGGATTTCTGGTGTCCCCTGGCTCTGGGACGGGGAATTTCTGTGCAATGCCTGTAGGAGGGAGAGGAGAAGGAAAAGGGGAGAGGAGTCTGGAGGGGTCTGTTTAGTCCTGGCAGGGTGGTGATGGGTGAGCAGTGCTGCTTGGGGGACAGTCCCTGATGGGGTGAGCGAGGGGCTGCTCTGATCCCAGGGTGTGGGGAGGTTTAACGTGTGTTCTTGGGAGCAATTGCAGCAGAGAGAGGGAGATGCTGTAATGAGAACCCCCCTCACGGGCTGGGGCCGTTAGCCTGCCTCGCTCAGCGTAAACAGCCTGCGCAGTGCTGGGTGGTGAGGACAAGCACTGTCCTGGCTCCAGTTACCACCACCCGTCCCAGAGCTGACACCTGAGCTGGGGTGAAGGTGACTGGGGACAGTCACAGCCAGGAACACGGTGCCACTGGCACTCAGGAACCATGTCCTGACTCCACAATTGGGGACAAACTGTGGCCATGTCCCCACGTTGTGGGCAGAAGGGTGCTGTCCTGGTTTGTGCAAGTTTTGGAGATGCTGGTGGAGTCCTTGGGCTCGTTCCAGCTCCTCTGTTGCCAGGAGTTATTTTTACCCTCTCTCAGGTAAAGCTTTGGCGGGGGAGAGGGACGGGGGATGCTATAATTAGCCGTGACATCAGCCCCTGTGGCGGCGCGTGTTGGGATGATGCCACCACACCCCAACCCATCGCTGGGGACCAGGGATGCTCAAAGTCCTCCTCCCTGCTGCAGTGAGGGACATGGGGTGGTGGAAGGAACCTGGTTGTTCCTGGTTCCAGCATTATGTTTGGCTGCTGTCCCGGGGTGGTTCGACCCCGTTTGCTGCTTTGCAGCTCGTCACGGGCTGGGGAAAGGAGGTTCCCTGGAGTGGGGGAGCATGGAGGCGGCAGGGGGGGGACCAGGGATGCTCAAAGTCCTCCTCCCTGCTGCAGTGAGGGACATGGGATGGTGGAAGGAACCTGGTTGTTCCTGGTTCCAGCATTATGTTTGGCTGCTGTCCCGGGGTGGTTCGACCCCGTTTGCTGCTTTGCAGCTCGTCACGGGCTGGGGAAAGGAGGTTCCCTGGAGTGGGGGAGCATGGAGGCGGCAGGGGGGGAAGCAGGAGGGGGATTTGATGGTAGCAACAGCACATTTCACAGCCTGTCACGCTTTAATGGCAGAGGAGATCAAAGCTGGGATGGAGTTATTCATAGAGATAAACCAATCCCCGAGGAGGTGAGGAGAAAACAACATGGCAAGCTCTGTTATCCCAGGACTGCAAGCGGCAGCCCAGCCCCGGGGAGGCTGTCGGGGAAAAGTGCCCCAGGAGCTGGATCTGCTCAGTTTTGTAACCGGGTGCTGCTCATCCTTGGCAAGGATCAGCCGAGCTGGGGCTGAGCTGCCTCTGTCACCCCTGGGGATGCCCAGAAGTGGGAGCTGACCAGTGAGGAAGGATGAGATGGAGTGCAACTGGATGCAGGATTTGGGGGATGGATGGGCCAGATGGGCACCCCACAGCTGGGCTGTCCTGTTCCCACGATGCAGGTGGGTGCATTGCATGGGAGGGGAGAAAAATCAGGTTTGTGATGTGCCCGTGGCCCATGAAGGTGCTTTGCAGCTCCCAGAGCTGCCAAGATACTGGTGGTGGCACCTGCGGTGCCTCCATCGCTGCTCTGGGCAGGATGAGCCGCTTTGGGATGGCTCTGGGGCTGCAGATCTGCTCCCTGACCCTGGTGAGAGGCAGAGTTGGGGCAGCTGAGCAAGGTGGGATTGCCTGGGCAGCCGGGATCTCTGCTGGGAATAATCCTGCTGCCCCTTATCAGATGCTGCCACCTTGCCTCTGCTCGCTCCACCGGCCAAGCCGGGCGCAGCTTGTGTTATCCGGCCCTTTATCCCCCAGATTAGACGCTTCACAGTGGATTAGCATGTCACATTCTAATGCAGAAAAATTGATGATTAAAAAGGAGTTTTTCCTTCTGTATTATTCTCTACCTCCGCCTCCTCTCCACCCTGTCCCCGCCAGCCTGGCCAGCTCAGCCCCAGCTGTGGGGACCAGTGATGCTGCGGCGCTGGGTGATGTGGGAGCCCTGTCCCTGGCTCACACAGGGGACAGGAACCAAAGGTCCCTTTTTGGGACGGTGCAGGGCTGGTGGGCTCTGTCCCAGCTGCTTTTGGTGCTCAGGGTGGAGGGGCTGGGTGCTCCAGGTCCCCGTGCCATCCTGCCCCAGGTTCTTGGCTGCAGACCTGGCATCTGCAGCGCAGAACTTTAATAAAAAGCACATTATGGTGAGTAATGCTTTAAGTGGACTTCATTATGGAGCCGGGGCCTCCCTGGCTCCCGCTGTTCCATACGATTTCATATCAGACGAGCCTTATCTCCTCTCCAAACGCTTCCATTTAAACTCCATTAATCTTTCAAAGCTTCTCTGGGCCAGCGCTGCCGAGCGCTTCCCAGTCTACCCAGTTGGATGTTGATGCTGCTGGTTCCTCCACTGGCTCAGGGGTCTCTGGGGGGGCTCAGCCGGGACCCCCCACAGCTCCATGGGCAGTTGAGTGTGTATGAGTGGCCAGGCCCTTCGCTGCACATCCGCAGCTGGGGATCTATTTATGCTCCTATAGCTGAAATAGTTTGTAACGCTGAGAGCTTCCGAGTGCTTTACCCACTGGCGATGTCCCTTTGTGCCATGGAGGGGTCACTGGGATTGTGCCAGCTCCTGCCCCGCCGGGATGCAGAGGATGCTGCTGAGGTGCTGCTAATTCCCAGGAGGTTGGGATTATTCTGCGTGGACACTTATCCCAATGCCTTTCCGTGTTTCCTGCCGATCAGGAATTACCTGTAAGCGGGTTGCAATTTTTTCTGACATCCTTCACAATTGTTCAGCCAGTTTGTGCCAGCAGATTCGAGCCGACGGTTTTATTGGTAAGGGAGAGGAAAAAAAAATGGTATTCCTATCTGGTTTTCTTGCTGCGTTCGCTCGCTCTGGCTGTGCACGCATCATGGTTTTCAAATCTAATCTAATCCAAGCAGGGTGGTTACGCAGCCGTGGCATGTGGCTGCTCTGGATGGGTCTCCTTGTCTTTTTACTGGGCTGCCAGGAGAGCAAGGAGAAGAAAGGCTTAAAATTCCTTATTAATTAGAGGGAGAGTGGGGAGAACACTGTCCCAGCATCATCCTGCACCCCTTCTTTGACCTTATGGTAACAGCCTGGATGCAAATACACCAAACCCTCCATATAGCATAAAAAAAATTCCTCCAAAATAAATAAAAGGTTATAATATCCAAGTGTCAAGGCCTGTATAAATAAATAAGAGCCTGGGACAGTGAGGAGCTTCTTGAGTCATGGTTGTTTCGGGAATTGCAGTGATGCCTGCTGCTTAGAGAGCCCCAGCTCCGGCCAAACTCTCTGCAGGCAATAAAACAAAGGCGTCTATAAAAAGCCAGATAAATTAAAATCGAAGCAAAAGGCCACGAGACAGTTAATTTCCCAGATCTCCCTGTGGAGATCTCTGCCTCCTGTGCAGCTCCACACGCTCGGGGGACCTGTCCCCCCTCTGCCCCGGCTTCTCCTCACTTGATATTGAGGGGAGAGGGGGGGAAATGGCACCAGGAGGTTTCCTGGGCAGATTCTTTGAAACGCCCACAGTTGGTAAAGGTGCTGTGTGCTGCTGCTGCTCAGCCTGGCTCTCGGATGAAGACCAAAGGAAGATTAAGGAGGAACCATTTGGAAAAATACCACATGCTGGTGGTGGTCCAGGGCTCTGATTCCAGCCTACGGGTCCCGTAGGGACCGGTGTCCGTGGGACACACGTGCTCTGGATACCCCACCCGCAGCCGTCGCATCCTCGCCTTTGTTGTGGCCGGATAGGGCTCAAAAGCCTCATCTCTTCCAGCAGCCACAGATGCCATTAAACCTTATTAATAATAATTAATAATTAATTTGTTAATGATTCTTTATGTGCAAAGGCATCACAAGAGGAACAGGAATGGCCTGAGGTGCATCTGAGCCGCTCCGAGCTCTTGGTGTGGTGTGTCTGGGTCTGCAAAGTGCTCCCTGGTGTGCCAAGTGCTTCGGGTGCGTGTGACACCTCCGGGTGTGTGTGGTGTATCTGGGTGTGCAAAATATTTTGGGTGTGCAAAGTGCTTTGGGTGCGTGTGACACGTCTGGGTGTGCAGAGCACTCCTGTGTGGGCTGTGTCACTCTGCACCGCGGCTCTCGAAAGGACTGTGCATCCCACTGGGGCTGGACATGGCTGGACATGGACCCTGGGCAGGGTTGGTGACAAAATGACCCCTGTCTGGGCCTGATCCTGGTCATGCCATGTCCTTCTGTCTCCTCTCCTCATCGCCTGCTGGGGTGGGT
>NW_010295680.1:0-764 GCF_000700745.2 Antrostomus carolinensis
GTGGAAACAGTGTGATTGTGCACAGCCCCGATGTGACCATGCACGGGCAGTGGGAGTGTGCACGGGCCCAACGTGAGTGTGCACGAACACAGTGTAAGTGGTCACGGACACGCTGTGAGCGTGCAAAGTGTGCACGGACACAGTATAACCGTGTGTAACTCTGGTGTGAGTGTGCACGGGCACCGTGAGTGTGCACAGACACAGTGTGAGTGGTCACAAACCTGGTGTGACGGTGCACAGACAGTGTGAGTGTGCAGGGACACGGTGTGAGTGTGCGTGGATCTGGTGTGAGTGTGCGCAGGCAGGATAAGTGTGCACGGACATGACATGAGTGTGCACGGGCAGTGTGAGTGTGCACGGACCCGGTGTGAGTGTGCACGGACCCGGTGATCGTACAAGGGCAGTGTAAGGTGGCACAGACACTGCAAGCGTGCACGGACACAGCGTGACTGTGCACGACCACTCTACGTGAGCTCGGACATGGTCTAAGTGTGCACGGACCTGGGGTGAGTGTGCACGGACGCAGTATGGGTGGTCACGGACGTGGCGTGGCCGTGCACGGGCAGTGTAAGTGTGCACGGACCCGGTGTGAGTGTGCACAGACCCGGTGTGAGTGTGCACGACCACTGTGAGTGTGCATGGACCCGGTGTGAGTGTGCCTGGCCTTACAGGGGCTCGGGTAGCTGCGGGCACACGCTGTGTCTGTGCACGGACACACGGACACGGCGCAGTCACGCGTGGGCTCGGTGTAAGCGTGCAGCACC
>NW_010295680.1:876-1126 GCF_000700745.2 Antrostomus carolinensis
TTGTTTGTTTATTTTTAAAGCACCCAGAGCGGCTGCACCCGGCACAGAGCACCCAGTGATCCCATCTGGCCGTGCACAGACACGCGTGAGTGTGCGTGGACACACGGTAATGGTGCACAGGCACGCATGAGTGTACGTGGACACAAGATAAGGGTGCACAGACACGGGTGAATGTGCGTGGACACACCAGAACGGTGCACAGACACGGGTGAGTATTCACGGACACACGCTAACCGTGTATAGACACGCG
>NW_010295681.1:0-9807 GCF_000700745.2 Antrostomus carolinensis
GGGGGCAGCCCCGGTATCTCCCCTGGGTACCGTCCGCCGGGCCCGGGATGCCGTGCAGATGCGGTGCACCTGCGGAGCGCTCCCGCCCTGTGCACATCCCGCCCTCAGCCGCACCGCAGCCGCCGGAGTCACTCCCTGCTCCCGGGAAGCTGTCCCGCAGAGAGGAGGAGGAGGATGATTGTGATGATGATAATGGTGATGAGCCCTGGGAGCAGGGGCTGGCACAGCCGCCTCACTCCTCATTTATTCTGATTGCTCTGGTTGTGAAAGCTCTCTGGTTCTCAAGTGTTTATCTCCCGAATTATCTTTCCTTTAATTGCTTGGAATAAGTTTAACGTGTGTGGTTGGGTCTGTGACCTCCTCCACTCTTCATAGTTTTAAAAAGCAACTCTGCTAGCAAGTGAGTGTTGTTGGGTCACACTTTTGTACTTGGAGAGTAAAACTCTTGTATTCTGCTCAAATCTGACTTGCTTTAAAAGAAAAGTTTGACCAGCTTTTATCAGTGGGGTATTTTGGAGTAGGGAGAATTCAAAGTGGGGAAACAGCTGAGTGGATTTTCAATGTAATAATTTCTTATCTGTTACTGTCTGAGACGTGCAGGTACTTGGTATTTACTTTTTTCTGAACTCTTAACAATTGATGTGTAGTTAATCCCAGTGAATCCACTTGAAGGCCAGCCCATTTGATAGGGGCCAAACCTGTTAGTTCTGTGGCAAACTCCTAATTGTATCATTTTGCTTTACCAACCTTCCCCTCCTGCCCAAAGCCTTACTTCGTTTCATCCCTAAGCATCCTAGCTGCATGTACTAACCTGGACCTTACCACACAGTACCACAGTGTGTTTTTTAAAAGAATTATAGGAGACTCCCATAATCTTGTCCTATTTTGCTCTTATTTTTGTCCTGTTTTCTTAGAGCAAGCAATGACCACCTATGTCACCTGAGCAGGGCTTGAATAAGCAATGCCCTGAGTATCAACTAAGGGGGTGATGCTTGGGGGTGGAAAAAAAAAAAAAGGAGTGAAATATCATTTCCCGTAACTTCGCTTGGGTTGAGCTTGGACTCTCTTGCCTGTCGTTGCTCTGGTGAGCCAAAGCAGGGCTGACGGTGACAGCTCCATGATGACACCGTTGGTGGCACAGAGAAGGAGGAGCTGCCTTCTTGCATGCACAGCTCGGTCAGGGTGGTTTCACTTGTGTGAGAGTCCCGGAGTCCAGGGGGACAGGAGTCTTGGGAGGGGGTACTCTAAACCAGGCTGGCTTTGGCCTTGCTGGGAGCAGACAGGTGTCATCAAAAATGCTGGTGGTCCTAAGGCTGTTAAAATCATCTGTTTTGTCCTGAAAGACAGGAGTTAAGAAGGGAAGGAAGGTGATTTGATGTACCAGTAAACACCATCTAATTAAATATTTCAGTGTGGGTACTAATAGCTAGATGTGTCAGAAAGGATTTTTTTTTTTTTATGTGGAATATAATGTTTTAATGTTTTGAAGTCATGTGGAGCTTTGTACCTTGACTAACTGTTAGTTTGAAAAAAATCTATGAACTCGAATACCAAAATGTAGTCTTTCTTCCCACAGTGAAGTTCTAGGTTGTCTTGTGCTGGCAGCTTTGACAGTCTAGTCATCTCCTACAGTAAACCTGAAGGTATTTTCTCACCTATATATACATGTCTATATTAAAAGCAATGATCTTAGAAGTAGAATATTCTGGATATTAATTTTTTTCCCTTTAGCTTGTGGAGAAGTGATGAGCTTATATCCCTGAGTAGAATGAAGAGCTTCACTAGGATTCCTGTAGGTATCCCTGGCTTCTGGGGAAATGTGATGCAATGCACAGCTTGACACCTGCAATTTCAGCACACTAATAGGCCATAGCAGCATCTTAATGAATAGCTTGGGAGAGAGCTTCCAGGAAAGCTTTGTCCAGAAGAAAGCAGAAACTTCACTCTGGTGTGTGTCTGGTTATTCCTCTTGCTGTAACTTCAGGTTTTTGTGCTGCAATGACCTCTCGATGCTTTGGGCAAAAGCACTTCAGTGACTTGCTGAGAATATGCTCGTCTGGCGTTTGTGGAGTGTAGGAACAAGAATTCAGCTCTGATGTGGCTGCTTACGTCCATTGATCTTGCTCTCTGCACCAGTGGATGCTCTGGGGAAGTCTCAATGCTCTCCAGCTTGTCATTCTTAATTAGATAGCCCAAATTAGGAATGAAAATTCCCTGTGTTTGCTGAGGGGTGCTGGGAGGACATGGGTACTTCTAGGGCTTTTCAGAGGATCTGGAGTAGAATAAATAAAGTAAATAGCTAAAGTGGATAATGTGACTATTCCTCCTGCTCCCTTTTTCTTTAAATAACACCTGTTGCATGTTGCGGCGTAACTTACTGCACTGATAAGAGTAATAGATCTTTCATGGCAGACAGAGGGGAGTGGCTGAAACCAGAAAGAGAGAAGAGTGAGGAGACAAACACGGTGATTCAGGATGTCCTCATGGATTGGTGTGAGGAAGCAGTACTTGTAGAATTAAGTCCAAATAAACAGCACAGATTTGAAAGGGAGGATGGATGTCTCATCCATCCCTGTAAGCATGAAACAGCTGCCCTATCTCCTTGCCATATACTTTAAAAAAAAAACCCAACAAAAATCAAAACTCAAATGAGCTTGGGGAAAAAAAAAAAAGCTCCTGGACCTTCATTAATGTGGCCATGGTGTGTCTGATGACTGCCTAGTAAGAACTAAACATGATATTAACCAATCTCTCAATGTGGTGGCATGTCGTTTTGACAGAAAGCAAAGCAACAGGTTTTACTGGGTGATGGTGGTTGCTGTTAAGTAATGTGAGCATGTATTTTGAAATCTGCTTAACTTTTGAGTCATCCTTTATTATAAGGCTTAATGCGAACAGGTACTTGTGCTTGATGTATCTGTCTAATGGCATCACTCTTGCCTGTGGGATATAATTGGCTTTCAGAAGATAATTTTAGAGTCCACCCTGTTTTTTGTTTGAACAGCACAAACATTTGAACAAAATGAATGTGAAGGCTTTTTTCCCTGGCAGAAATTCACTGCCTTAATGTTGTTGGGATCACTTGCAACAGCAGTTTCACTGCATGAGTTCAGAGTTTTGCCCCTGGTATTTTCCTTCTGTTTAAGGACTCAGGCTTCAGGGTGGAATTTGCCAGTATAAGTCCTGCAAAACCTCTGCAGCTTGTTCTGATGTCTTGAGTAGGAACAAGGGATGTGTGAGGGTAGGGTTTTGCCCCTTTGCTGAGGGATAAGCTTTACACTCTTTAATTTTACTAATTCACTGCTTGCACATAAACAGACTTCTCTGTTTTCTGTTGAGTGGCATCATGTGCATGCTGTGGTGAAAAGTGATTTTGTGGACCAGATGTGGATTTACAGTCAACTTGAAATATCCCATTGAAAGTTAAGTTTCCTGCGTGTGTGAAGTACTACTGAATTTGAGGGCAAGAGACTAAAGGTCAAAAACTTGTCCCTCTTTTCTCCTCATCTGTGTTCTTGATGTGGCTTTCAAGATTATTCAAAAGCACATGTTTGCAGGCACTATTGTTATTAAATATGACTTTTTTTCTGAGCTTCCTCATGTAACCTCTATCAAGTGGGTCACACTGACACTCACAATAATGAGTCACGTCAACAGTAAATGCAAACCATATGGGCTTTTTTTCCCCTTCTTTTACACATGGCTTCTAGTTACTTTCTAAATGCTGACTTGAATTTAAACCCCTCTTAGCACCTGAATATATCTTTGGGGTGGGGAACTGTGTATTTGGAGGTTTCTGTTGAGAAACCAGAGCTTGATGTCATTACTTGCACTATACTAAAATACGTTCTTTGCCACAGATTCCCTGTGTAACTCAGACGAGTCACTTAATCCTTCTAATTTTTTTTTTTTCCCATGTCTTGGTTCATCTGCCTGCAAGTGAGAATGTTGTGAAGCTTCCCTAAAGTACTGCAAAGCAGAGCTGTGAGCTGCGTTGAAGGGTCACCTTTTGGGTGGTGCTCTACATGCACAGAATAAAAGATGCTTATGTTTGGGATCTAGGTATACAAAGCGTAGGAGGAGAAACAAGCTTGGTGATGAAGTGATTTGCTTATATTCGCAGAATAGGTTTGTGACAGGACAGGGACTGGATTTTTGCCAAGTGGCCCAAATACTGTAACCAATAAACCAGGCTTCCCACAACTTGCTCCTTTAACTGGAGTGCCTGCAGCAGGCAGTGTCATATTGGTGCTTTGAGTCTCTCTGGGTATAGAATCTGTGGGGTTGATCCAGTGTCAGTGATGGGCAGTGAGGGTTGTTTTGAGCTGTCCTCATTGGGCACAGTCCATGCTGTGGGCAAGCAAGTCAGGATGATTTACTAGTCATCCTACTTAAACACGGCAGTTTGCTCTCCTCTCACCAGCAGCTGGCCCTGGGATCTCTGTGTTACTCTCCTGCCCCATCTCTGTGATCACCAGCCCTCAGAATGGCTGCTGGGGTGTTATTTTTTTGCCATGGTGCTGGGTAAGGACACAGGACTGACGGTGTCCCTGTGCCCCAGAGATGGTAACTGGCCACATTTCTCTTTTTTTGCCGAACACCCATAGCTGTGTGTCTGCACATAGCCCATCGGGGCTGAGCAGTAAAATGATAAGCTAAGCTTATAACCTCATATTGGGGAGAAGTGGGGGAACATGCTACTTGTACCAGAGAAAGCAGCATAGTTCAATGCTTCCCCAGCTATGACTGGGGAGTGTAGTGTCTTCCCTCTCCTCCCTACCTCACAGTTTGGAGATTGGGGCTGCCCAGCTGGGGCAGAGGGTATCAGTAACACCCAGAGCATCCCTTTGCTCCACTTCACAGGGTGAGCTTGGCATCCTTCCCAGTTTCAGATCCATTGGGAATATAGACTTGGAAGGGGAACAAAGTCCTGGGAAAAAGGTGGAGTCCGATCTGTGAGGCTGGAGAACGTGCTGGTTTAAGCCACCGGGAAGGGAGTTCAAGTGTACGTGTTTTACTTAGTATGCGCCAAGTCATTTGCCACAGCTCAGCTGATGGGCAGTAACTGAGGCTGTAGTAATTTAATTGCTTTTGATCATGTGCTTATATCCTATTTAATTTTGAAGTCAATTACTGGTGGTTTGACTTTTTCTTCTAGGAGATGATTTAAAACTGTCCTGTAATATTAAGGTTGCACCCTTGCAGGAGACAAGCCCTTTTGGCTGCTGCTGAGCTGGATGGGCTAGTGCTCAGTAGTGTCATAGGTTTCCTGCGTTTGTTGATGTGGGTCTTTGAAGGTTTGAGGTTATGACAGTCACCTTACTAGCTCTGTCATTTCTTTAACTTTCTCTTTCTTTCTTCCCTCCCCCAGTGGCTTAACTCATGAGTCTCACAAGAAGGATGTTGAACAGGTCTACCTCCGCTGTTCTGAAGGGTCAATAGAGTGGATGTATCCAACGGGAGCACTCATAGTCAACCTGCGACCCAATACTTCACCTGCCTCTTACAAACATTTGACTGTTTGCATAAAGCCCTTCAAGGACTCTGCAGGAGCAAATATTTATTTGGAAAAAACTGGAGAACTGAAACTCTTGGTCCAAGATGGAGATCGCCACCCCAGTAAAGTATATTGCTTTGGCTATGATCAGGGGGGGCTGTTTATTGAGGCCACTCCTCAGCAGGACATTAGCAGGAAGATTACAGGCTTCCAGTACGAATTGATGACCAAGGGGATAGCATCTGATTTGCACACGGTTTCTGGTGAGTTCTGGGATATTGGTCATATTTTCACGTAGTGTATTGGATGTGTAACAGATGTCAGAGTGAGTGAGTGGGAAAGTGGTTGGGTCTGAATTTCATGTGCTTTTAAGGACATGTTTTATAAACAGGCTATTGCAGAAGAATTGAATTTTTTTCTGGTGGTTTTTTGTTGTTGTTATTGTTTTTTGGAAGCTGGTAGCATAGGCTGAATTCCAAATGATTTGTTAAGGGCTACATTGTGAACGATTCTCCCCTTGCAGGCGTGGGGTGAATCACAGGAGCTGGCTTTACCCTGCAGTGAACTCCAGTGTGAACTGGGCTTCTCAGCCTTGCTGTAACACTTTTCTAACTACTTTTTTACTCAGTTTTTAAGACCTTACTGCATGTTTTGAATAATAAGCATTTAAACAAGGAGAGGGACTCCTTTTCTGTGTTGTTGTTTTTTTTTTTTTCCTCTGAAACTACTGCTACTTGCTGACCTAATTATTGCCTTTTTTTTTTTTTTTTTAAACAAAGAAAATGGTGTGTACCTTCCTCAGCTCTGCCTATTACACTCTCTTGAGCATGACTATGCCATGGCAGAGCTCTTCAACACCATGACAGTACTTTTACAGTGCCGGTGTTGTCTTCTCTCTCAATCATTATGAAAAGCAAGTTTTGTAGGGAGGAGTACACCAAGGAAAAGCTTGTAGGAAGGGGGAGTGGGTAAACTGAAAGCTTACAAGGCTGTAAAGCCTTATATGAAGTAGCATGCTACATACCATTTGGAAACAGTAGCTCTTGGTGTAACCTAATTATGCTAACCAATTAGTTTGAGAAGAAATAAAACTAGCATTTGTGGAGGATGACAAGGGGGGAAGGGAAAATTCTCTTCAGATAGGCGGTATCTGATTCATGCATGTCCTCCATTGGTATCTGATTCATGCATCTCCTCCATTGGTATCTGATTCATGCATGTCCTCCATTGGTATCTGATTCATGCATGTCCTCCATTCAGTATTGCCTCTAGCTTTTATCCCCCAAACCAAGGAAGGGAGATTTCCAGAATAGCCTGAGGAGTAGCAGTTCTAGGGTAGTTTGTCCCAAATTACTAGGGAGGTTTCAAGGTTTAGGTATTTGAAGTGGGGAGGCCATGGTGGCAACCAAATTTCACTTTGGAGATGATAGGGAGTGTAGGCAGCTCTGCAGTGAGCAGAAGAGTCCTCACAGCTCACTTGGGGTGACTCGGCCCAGGGTAAACCCGGTGTGAAGCGAGCCCAAGACGCCGTCCGTAGGCTGGCTGGATTCTCCAGTAGTGATGCCATATGCTTTGCCTGAGATGTTACTTGATAAGCAGTGGTGTGGCTAATTAAACCGCAGCTGTATCTCCTCGGCATTGCATGCCTCGTCCTTTTTTAGCATAAGTGATTGCAGATCTCGAGTCCCGTCCTCTCCCCTCCCCTGGCTTTACTTCCACAACAGGACTCTGGATTGATAGGTTTGTATATCTGTGCATACTCGCTGCCCTGCTAGCATTTAGATGTTGGCACATCAGTTCGGATGTGGCTGCTTTTTTTTTGTCCAGATCTTTGTTGGGCTGAGATGAACAGTTCTGAACTCAGCCAGACAGTAGCTGGCTGCGGGCTAATGCAGTAACCCCAATAACTGATAGATGGCGTGTTTGCCATTAAAACCAAAAAGCCTAGAAACATAAATATTCCAATATTTAAGTTGCCATCTTTCCTCTTGCTGGGTATGGGACTTGTACCTTAATATCGAGGGTTCAGCATTTTAAGCAGACTTTTCTGCTTCTACATTTTACAAGCGCTGCAGAGGACACGGGGTATCTGCTGCAGAGCTGTTTTCCAGTAAGGTCGTTTCTGCAAACATGAATGTGCTGTGCAGAATGTTAGCTATGTAGTAAATTTCCATTGCAGAAGACATTAAATACATTGTTTAATCAGTTATTTGGAGAATGTCCCCAGATTCAGTGCTTCTTTATTTCACAGGCTATGAGGATGGAGACACAGGCAGGCTAGCGATAAGTCACTTCAACTTACCCAGAAAAGTCCTATGCTTTCTTTTATTCCAGAAAAACTTGAAATTACTCTTGCATCTTGTAAAATAATGTGCAAGAAATACTGTTTAGCAATGCTGGTTTTAGTTTCCACATAGACATGGTTTCTCCTGAGCTTTGCTAAAATCAAGAGGGCTCGCTGCTGGCACACTTAACATCACAGCCGGCACAAACTGCTGTGTTTTTAGAACTTAAGTGCTCCTTGTTCCACAGAAAATCTTGGAGATTTTTAAAGCTGATGGGAGTTTTCTTCAGAAAGTTTCAGAAGTCAAACTGAGGACTGAATCCAATTACAGCCTTCCTCTTTGATAGGCATATTAAATCACTTTTTCTGTGGCTGCTGTATTCTCAGCTGTAACCGACACTGGTTGAATTTCAGTGCTGTCTTATAAAACAATGTGGTAGGCTATCTGCTTCACGCTCCAAGTGTCTTGTTTGGACAGAAGCAGCTCTTTAATAGTTCATCAACAGAGCCTTCAGGGCAAACTAGGGATCTCTATTGTATATTAAATTATTTCTCTTGCCTTTTTTTGGATCCCCAGACCTTGGGGAGGGGCGGTGGGGGGTGAAAACACGATGAAAATGCCATACATGACTCTTTCCACTACTCAGTCAGATGAGCACTTTTATTCTCCTATAAATATCTATATGTCTGGGGAAAGTGCCAAATAGCTGCTTTGTGAGGCTCCTATAGAGCAATATATTTGGGGCTCTTTGCCGTTTGTGGACCTCCTTTTTTTTTTTTTTTTTTTTTTCTGGAACTACTTCTAGTTTTTCTGTGAAACCTCCAAATAAATGCCCTTTACTGAGCTGATCATTTGGAGAGGCAGTTGGCGATCAATTGACTGAAATCACTGGTGGCTTCTTCACTGGAGAGGATGCTCAAACCAGAGGCAAGTGCTGACCTTAAGGAGCTGAAAACTGGATTTAAGGTTCTGCATTTCTCTCCAAGCATCCTTCTGTCCCTCGGTCACAGATGTGGCTCAGGGTGTTTTGGCTGTTGCAAAATGAGCCTGCTCATCTCTCAGTTGTAGTTTGAGGGAGTTGAGCAGAGCTGGCAGGACGTGGGGAGAGGTGACAAAGGCGTGAGATGCTGTTGCAGGTGGGGGCTGAGATGTGCTGGCAGAGCTGGGCAGAGGAGGCTTGCGCACTTCCTGACCTCGCTTTGGGCTGCAGCGCTTTGTCTGAGGGCAAAGGACCGAAAGTCACAAATACTATTTCATTATTTTCTTCCTGCGGTGGGGGGGAGATGACTGTCATAAAAGACCCAGGTGTGGGGCTCAGCAATCCAGCCCTTTCCTTGTGCAATAACTACTCGCTAACAACTTCTCTCCACTTTCCCTAAAAGCTGTTTGTTTCCTGGTGATAATTATTGTACTCTGCCCTTGAGTTTTACTCTCTCTTCCTAACCTGGCATCCCAGCTCTGATTAAAGACTGTAAGTCATCTGTTTAATACTTTAATGACCTGTTGTGTCCTCAGAGTCCTGACATTGCAGGGTGCATCAACAAATCAGCGATGCTTGGCAGGGTGCCTATGGTTTAATTAGAAAACCTCAAGTTTTATTAGTTTACAGTCATTCTTTCCCACTTAATCAGAGTCTAGCAAATAATTCAGTAGAAAACATACACAGGTTCTGAATTGGCCTTTCCCTTTTCTCGGGAAGGTTGAATGACACAGTGCAGTCTTACAATTTTCCAGATTTTGGAGGTTTAACCCTTTTCTTGGCTCTGAGTCTGCCTTATCACATTCTCTGAAGACTTCCCGAACTGTGGAAGTATTTGTTGGACACTGATATGTTTTAATGCAGATTGCTGAAATTTGGGATGGGATGGGATTTACTCTGATAGTTAACCAACAAAAAAGCATATTTCTGGGGGTTTGTAGTTTCTTAAGCTGGGAAGAGGAGGAAGGCAAGCAGGCTACAGCACTTGGCATTGTTTTATGTGAGTGAGTCTTCCCTGAGAAGAGTCACTTTGACAATTTGGACAT
>NW_010295682.1:0-343 GCF_000700745.2 Antrostomus carolinensis
TTTGCTGTGGTCGAGCCCAGGTGCTGTCAGACACCAATAATCCAGCCCCGGCCGTTTGAAATTAGGGTTTAATTTTGTTCCTCGCTAATTTCCTCCCTGTATGAAGCCGCGAGTACTTTCAGACTCCTTTAAAAAGAACTTCGTTTCAGTTTTTAGCAGCGAAGCGTTTGACTTTGTACACCAGGAACACGGGATCATTTCATTTTTCTGCTTTATGTGCTATGAAAAAAGTATCCGTAGTCCTTTACTGATTAAAAATAATAATAATAATAATGATAATAATAATAATTAAAAAGAAATGAGGCAGGTTGTTGTTTTCCTTCAAAGACAACAATTTTCCTCG
>NW_010295683.1:0-53295 GCF_000700745.2 Antrostomus carolinensis
ATCTTGCAGCTGTAGACTAGCAAAACACAAAGTCCACCACAAAGTGGGTGCTGATCGCAGCACCACTTGCCAGTGTGTGAACAAGCTGTCCAGGGTCAGCCCCACTCTTGGAAAGCAAAACTGTGATCATACAGGGTGCAGAGACTGACAACAGCCTCTGCACACCCTCTGGAGCCGCTCTCTGGTTTGATGCACAAGGCCAAAGCAACAATTTCTCTCATAATATACCCAGACTGCTGGGGAAGAACCTGTACAAGCACTGCCAGACTGGCAGCTTGTAGCCAAGTGTGTTTGTTGCTTTCCTTACAAGAGCATTTTCCAGCTACTCCACTTTGGCAGCACAAGTTAATTTCTGTGACATTTCTATACCTCACACAACACTGGAGTGGAAACTATTACTGTGCTTCTCAACTGGACCGCTCTGGAGCTGCACATGTCAATTATATCACACAGAAATGCTACACTGAATTTGGCATATAGTAGGTCTCCTGCATTTAAAGAGGACAGCCAGAACCAATTATGGAACAATAACTTAGCTAGCCACACCATAAATAGTCCTGCTTTAATTTAAAAAAAATATATTTAATCACATTTTATATGGATACAGTAATCCTTCTCCTAACCTTTGCCATCCAGCTCACACAGTATCTCACATCATTCAGGGCACCAATCTGGTCCCCAGGTCCTTTCCTTTAGGCTGCTTGTCACTCCTGCTACCTTATGTATATATATATGATTTCTCTGTGGAGAATGTGCTGTCAGCCCTCTTCCCCCCTCCCAGCCAAGAGGACCACTGAGCCCCTCCTGATCTGTGCCTTTGGCCTCTGGCACCATTCACCTTCAGATGGGAACCCACAAACCTTTCACCCATTGAAATGCAGTACCTAGGTAAATATTTCACGATGTTTATTATGCAGGATGCTCTGGATGCCAGTTTTACTTTCTGGTTGAGTTGTTGCTGGTAAGGGAGAGAGCAGGAGGACAAGGACTTGCTTTGGGACTTTACTGCTGCACCCCGGGGCTGTGGTGTCCAGTGTTGTGCTGAGGGGAGGCCAGGGTGGGCTGAGGAGGTAACAAAGCCACATCCCTGAGCACCTTGCAAGGACAGTGCTCACCCACTTCACATCTCCTTTGAGTGATCTGTGTTTATGGGACTTAAAAATGGCTTAAATAACTGACGTGCATTTTTTTACAGGCTATATGCAGTGTGAGAGGTGGCAGAGGGGGGAAAGGGCAGAGGACTTCCCGGTGGCTGCGAGCAGGGGGAGCTCACGCTGCACTGTTAACGTCTGTTCCTCCAACCACGGCTACTGGCTTCTTGGCATTTTGCATGTTTTTGCAATAAAAGTAACGCAATCTATTGGGTAGTGCTGCCCAGCTACTGGCAGAAACTACAAAAGCCTGAGTAAATACGGCAGGTACATGCCAGGCCATCTCATGCCCTCTATTTTTAATTACTATTATTTTGGGAAGAGTGATTGGCATCACTGAGCCTGAGGTTCCTTCTGGTGTGCCCACAGAAACTCCTGACAAGGAGGAGTGCCCAGTGACACGGACCCTGTGCAGTGGGGACAACACAGGCTCTGGGTCACAGAACTCTCCCACTTGCTTTGCTACGACTGTCCTCACACAGATGGGCAAGGATTTCCTACCAGTTGAAAGTCCACTGGGTGATCCGCTTTTATACTTTGCTTTTAGCTTCAAGTTTCAGAATAAAATGAAAATTCAGATTCAAAGACAAGCAACTTGAACCTTTCTTTGAGCACAGAAGAGTATCTTTGCACTAACGTGCCTCCATGCCATCTCAGTATGACTATGAAAAGATTCTTTGCTGGGTTTTCTCTTCACCTACTTTAACAGGAGTGACTGGCTAGCACTTTCTCTGGGAGAAACATGGCCTTGTTCATGCAGAATTCGTTCCTTGGGGTTGGCAGATATATCCGATAAAAACTAAAGAGGATTCCTATAAGCTAGTCCCGAGTTAATAAAATAATAGCAACAAGGATCAGTTATCCCTCTCAACAAACACATCCTTTAGAAGAATAACTGCTACGGTGCTGATTTAGCATTTCCAAATTATTAACATTCCTATTTTAGCATCACAGAAGCTTAATTGCTGAGCAAGTATAAACAAGGAGTTCCAGTTACAAAATTCTCTCATACACAGGATTCTTCATTTTTTAAATTACATTTTATTGCCTTCATTTTGCAAATGGAAAAATACAATGGCTCCCATTATAAAGTTATGTGCTGTAGTTTACTACACGGAGCAGTTTGTGATAGTCTTTATGAGATCTCTAGCAGATCTCTGCTGCATGACAACACTTTATAAATCTTTGCTCTGTTTTGAGCATTTGCAGTATCTCACCACAACACAACAGACTAACTCATATTCAGGTTTGCTGCACAAAAATGTCTTCACTTACTCATTTCTTGAGATTATCTTAGTTTCCCAGCCTGAGCTGATCCAAACCCACTCCACCCAGTCCCAGCACACACAAAGATTATTCCAAGCCTGAGGCAAAGGAAAGAGCTGAATACACTCAGTGTGAGCCGTACTGACCATGCTCCATGCCTGTAGGACTGCAACACCAGCTCCATGGTGGGGACAAGTGCATAGAACGAGTCCATGTCCCCAGTTCTGCCTCACTGAAGCCATATCTCATCTCTGCTATCAGAAGCTTTTGGTTTCCCGCTGTGCTGAATGGCAGGGGCTGAAAGGGGATCTTGTTTTCAAGCCCAGCATGCGCAAGGCAGTTCCCCTGGTCCACTAATTTACTGCTCTCCAGAGGTGTGTGATGTGAAGCCCAGTCTGTGTTAGGCTGTTGGGTGTGACAATCCCAGCTACCCCTGCCACCACTCAGCACCTGGGCAAGAGGGTCCACCCTGGCTGCTTTTCCCTGTAACCACACACCTGGCAGGGGACAGAAAAGGGGAAAATCTCAGCAGCAGACATGGTGCTTCTGCACCCAAGACACTACCCTCTCCCTACTGCACCCACACATGGACCGTCCTGTTCCCTCCAGCCCCCACAAATACCTGCAGCCCCGCAAAAACCACCACAAAGCCCTTTGTTCACAAACATGACAAGTTTCCCCTCCGCTTCTTTCACTATTTAGTTGAGCTTTCCCCCCTCATTTCCAAAGCTCTGCATAACTCTGTGTCAGGTTTCCCCGCTGCATTATATCCCAGTCTCACCTGTGCCTGCTTCTGTTGCCTCTGCCACCCGTGCTGTACTTCTCCCTGTTTTCACACTATTCCAGTTGCCTGGAATAACCTTCTTATCAAAATGCAACAAGCTGTCTCCAGCTCCTTTACAAACCATATGAATATCCACCTGTTCCCTTGACAGTAACCATATGCCTCTCTGTATTTGTTCTGGAGCGTGGGAGGCTGCATTGCACTATTTGGGCAAGATCCAGCTCCTACTGAAATCAAGGAAAAACTTCCCATTGATTCCATGGCACTTGTACCAAAGCCTCAGACTGTAAATTTAATGGGATGCTTTCTGCATGTTTCAATTACTGGAGCACATAACACACATTTAGGACTCTATTGAAACAGTCAGTAACGATTATCACTTAATTGCAATGATACAACACCAGCCAAAGAGATAACACTAGTATTACCATCTCAGAAGGGCAGCACAAAATCACTGTCTGTATAAAGCCCCTTTATATGGCAGTGTTTAAAACACAGCATGCAAGGAATTATAGGCACCTAACAATATAGGCTTCAGTGGGGGACAAATCCTTGCAAGTCTAGCTCTCCTCGGTGATTCAAATGCAGAAGCTATCTCTGTATCAAAAGAAATCTGTCAACACTATTTGTGCAGGATCATAAACATAATAAATCTTACCAACTCCTCTGTGAACTGGCTATTTATTGCACTCATCTCCAAGGCTTTTTGATAGTGGAGCTGGAGGCTGCAAACATAAATACTGAAATGATGTGTTGCATATGCTGTGGCTTAATTTACTGCATTTGATTTGAGGCTTAGCTTTGGAAGACCCTCAACATCTAGCCTACAGACCTCCCTGCACAGTCTGAGAGATCCCAACAAACCACATGTCAGCCTCCCTTACACCTGCGTGAGTCAAAATGATGGCATGTGGGTGCGAGTATTGATAGACTGTGCAATTCCCCAGCCAGCACTGGACCTGCATGAAGGGCAAAGACCAAAAACCAAACCCACAACCACATCCTGGCAGTTCATCTGAACTGCCTGAGCAGAGACATGTCCCATCTATTATTGGTGGTGGCAGGAGACTTTGTAACGTGGGAGTCTGTCTGCAATGAGAGCCATGGTCAGGCCCTCACTTCAACCCCGACATAAAGCCTGGCAGCTGATTTGATGTACTAAGAACTAGATCCAGGCAAAACCTTTTTATTTGCTAAAAATGCTATTTCTGCAATTTCAAACACAAGAAACCTTTCCAAGGTGAGTGTCCCACATCCAGGGAGATGCTTCCCCTTCCCTGTTAGAGCAGGTACATGGCACAGGGGAGATCCAGCCTCAGAGCAGCTGGTGCTGGAGGGGATGTTGAAAGCCTTTTATAATCTCTTCAACATTCAGTGACTGTTTAAGGATGCGAGCTGTTGGGACTCCCGGAAAAGGCACATATATTCTTATGAGAGTGGTGATTTGTAAGGTCCAGGGATTTTGTTCCTTTGCTCATTTGTTTTCAAAACAGAACAGCAAAGGTGGGAACTGAACACGGCTTTTCCACATCTCTCTTACCTTGAACATAGGAGCAGACAAGAACACATTGGCACCTCTACCTGTAGGTCAGTGGTTCCCAATGCCAGGCCTATATTTTTGTTATTCCTTTTCTTGTAGAGGATTCTGCATGAGAAATCTTGTCTCAAACAGCTAACAAATTTCAGCAAGAACAGTAATACTAACTTTCTGGTTCCAGTGAGAAAATAAAGGTATCCACTCTGGTTTTATCTGAATAGCCCTCCTTTCTCTCTCCTTTCCCCACAGTTTTTCATTGCTACCCCTAAACTGAATGAGTTACAAAGCTGATGTATCACAGAAGCAAACTTTCTGTGTGTACTACATGCAATGTACTGTCTCTGTCCTTGTCTACAGTGACCTTTGCCTTGAATGTACTGATTTTTGTAGTGTCTTCAGAAGTGAGATCCATGTTGTATCCATGTCCACTAAGATAGGGCTGCTTTGCAAACAAGAGGCAATATTGCCATATATATTATAATGCCCACAGGAACTCATAGGAAGGACTTTGTATGAAGTCTCTTGCAAGGTATTGTATCTACTTACATGAGGCATCCAACTGTAAGTTACATGTCAGCTAAGGAAATCGAGAAGGATGACACAAGCTCAACTTGTCCTTATATCCCTTGGGATCCAGAAAAGCAACGGTCTGCTTGAGAAACCTAAAAGAAGAAGAGATAATTTCATCCAACATTTTTTGGGGAATCAATCTGTATACTTCTTGAAGCGGTATTTTTTTAATGTTAAATGCTTCTCTGCTTTTTGTCCCTGCTGCCTGGCATTTTACCTGCTTGAATTACAGGGAGAGATTTCAGCAAAGCAGAAGGAGATTACCTGAGTGAGGTGTGGGGCTTTCATGCTGCCCAGTTTTTTCAGAAGTCACTCATGAGTTCGGGTGCTCAATCTGACACATCTGAAAGAGGCTGCGTGTGCACAAGGTAAAGATAGGATCCACTGTTTTGGATAAGACAAGAAGTGACTTGAACTTTCATTGCAACTGAAATAAAATGTGACAGCACATTTAAGCATTTAGTTAATTTATAAGAGGGAAAAAAAGCAAACCAAAAGTCCACATTACTGTAATCTTTTCCCTAGGCATGCTGGAGCATCAAAACCTCTGACAAAAGCAGGTAGTACTGAGGTTTAGCTGTATGATAGTTAAACCTTCACGTCTAGTAGTCAAGGATCTCTGCACTTCTATGCCTGAAAAGCACCGACCAGTCAGGAGAAATGCCAGCTGGACTGTACACGGTGCACAACTGGCTTGTGCATCTAGGCTGAACAAATAATGATGGACTCGCTTCTGCAGCGCATTCAAAGGAAACTATTAACTCCACTAGAAAAAAACAGTGAGGCAGATTCATATGCAGGGCTGAGTTTTCTTCTGAATTTGTCCTGCTCCTCATCCCATTCAGCACATCAGTTCATTCAGCACATCAAAATTTGCCAAACTTTGCCAATTATTCATTTTATATACATATATATGTGTGAACATATATATAAACCTCCCCTCTAGCTGTAATAAAGTGGTTAAGCAGATTGTAAACCATCCTTAATATAACATGCAATTCACTATAAAAAACTGAAAAAGGATGTATAGTACCCCAAATATGGTTTTTATTAAGTTTTTGGAGTGAAATACGGCATCCCTGTTGTTTCTAAAACAGAACAAATTAAGAGATTTATCTTAAGTAATTAGTGCAATTGGTAACTTAAAATACAGTCTAGTGCAGAATGATTTACTTGTTTTCTCTGGCAATTTCCAAGTTACAAGAGCCTGGTCTCTATTTTACATTTTTATAGAGCTATTCATTACTTTCTGATTGACATTAGATCTTCCTGAAAGTTCCAAATATTCGATCTAAAGTAATGAGCCTCCCAAAGATTTTCTGAAATCAGTTCAGTCCTGCCTGTGGTTGCAGCAGAGGACTGGGAGCCAGGAATTGTTAAAGTCTTAATCAGAGCTCTGCCAGTAATTTGCTGAATTACAATTAGTTCAGATCTTTCAAGGGTTTAATTTTGAGTCCCAACAGTATTGAGCATCTTTATGGAAGAGACTAGGGCTGAAACTGAGCCCCATCAGAACACAAGCACAGATTTTGCCACTGACCTGACTGGGATCAGGATTTCACCCACAGGTCTCATTTGTAAGTGTTCTGCTTTATGAACAATAAGGATGCTCTCCACCAGCTCCTGCAATGACTTCAGCAGCACTGAGATACCCTGGGATGCTGAGCTTCATCTTCCTGTCTCAAAAATGAACTGCTAGACCCCTGCACCTTTGTAAAGCCTCTGAATTTATAAAATACTGGTAATTTTGGTTGGTAATTTTGTAAGACGCAAAATGTCCACAAACTGTTGATGTTCACCATTTTTTTAAATAAAAATGAATTAAGTACAAAAGCAGCATGTTTCACAAACTCACTGTCCTTTTGGCCCCAAATTTTCACTTTAAATGCAGACTCTGCTGTTTGGTCAAACAGAGCACACCTTGATTCCTCTCCCTTTTAAAACTCACTAACCTCCTTCCCATTGCTGTTTCACTATTATTTTTCCCTGCAAATACTCCTGACAGTCAAAGGGCTGTTCCTGGGCTCAGACCACATGAAGAAACATCATCTCCAAAGATTTTAAAAGACAGAGGACACTGTCTTTCTCTGTCCAAAGACAGATCTGTGAGGACAGCGCAGGCACACTTTTATGTTCACAATCAGATACCGTGTCCATGGAGCGTAAAAGAGACACATCCTCCCTCTCCCTGGCCCAGAAAATATGCACAGCATCTAAATCTCACACCCTGAACTCAGGTTTAGGATTCATTCAGTGCCTTTAAGTAAGATGTCGATGTCACTTTGTCAACAGATCTAAAAATGAAGTCCCCTACAGACCTGTGCATAACATCAAAACAGCAGATGAAGGCTTGAGACAGATTATGCATGAATACACTGACAACTCCGCAGCCTTTGCAGTGTGCAACTCTGTCTATTCCCAGTGTCTGAGGACGGGTGGCAAAGAGAATGCATTTAACAAGAAGAAAAAGACATTAAACATCAAACATCCCTTTGCTTTTGACAATTAATTGAGAAGAAAACCTCATAATCAGTTGCAGATTCGTCTCTGTGTAGCTAGCGTGACTCTGCTCAATTATCACACTGTAGTCCAGAGCAAGGAGTTTGGTTCTCATCTTTGTGTTATTGAGGATGGGGAGGTAGCGGACAGAGCTGAAAGGTTAAAGGTGGCAGGAGGAGGTCGCCAAGGGTGTCACTGTGTGTGTTAGCCATAAATAACAGAAACCAGTGTGGTCTCTGGTTTATAGTCCAGCTTTAAACCCACACTGTATCGGGAGCTGTGAGTGAGGTGCTGGGAATATGTGTACAGAAAGCTGCCCTGCACCAAGGCAGGTCTGCGTCTGCAGCAAGCAGTGCAGGGACAGTTGGTAGGAGAAGACATCTCAAAAACATTTCAGCATGAAGAAACTGTCCTTGCTTTCCAGTCCCTAAGCAGTCCCAGTGCCAGCCAGTGTGGTTTGGTTTCTAATGGAGCAAAACATACCCGTGTGAAAAATCACAGGCATTTATTGATGGTCTTGCAATCGCAGTGTCCTCTTCCACGTCAGGAGGTAACTGCCCCAGCCCTCTGCCAGCCACACGTCACCCCTTCCCCACCCAGCTGAGTTGCAAATGCTTATTTCCAAGGTAACTTGACCAATTTTGGATGGCATGGTTGGGGCAGTCATAACATCCTTGGAAGGCAGTGCTCTCTGATAGGCAGGCAGGCTGGGGACACACTCTTCTCCCTCGAACATAGCTAGAGTCACTCTCATGGGGCATTTCACCATTGCCCTCCTGTGCCTTTGATAGCCCAATGGAGACATTAAAAAAAATATGAAATGTTGCAGAAGTTAAAGCTTGATGATTCCCCCATGTTAACAGCGAAACCAAAGCTTTCAGCTGCAGTCTCAGCCACTCCTCTTAATGGTTCAGAGCACAGACAGACCAAGCACAGCCCTGCCTCAGTCAGCCCTTAGCACCGACATGTACAATGGATAAAACAAATCAGCTCATCAGAGATACTTAGACCTAATCTACACTTGCCCCTAGAGTGGAATAAACATGTTGGTACTCCTGACCTTCCTCCTTTGGATTTGTTCCTTTACGTTCAAAACCAACTGTGCTGAAAAGGGGTCCGTGGTGCACACAGTAATTAATGGTATTGGAAATGATACAGGAAAGCTCTGGACCTGGGCCGAGGAGCAGTGGGAACCAGTAGGAATCAGCACTTCCAGGGCAAATTCTGCATAGAGTTGGCTGGATCCCAAGAGACAGAAGAAAGGCAGATGTGCCCTGCCCTCCCTGACACCTTGGCACTTCCCTCTGTCTATAGGTTACGTTTGCTATCACCTGAAAGCAAAAAAGCCTTAAAGTAAGCATGTAAATGTGCTAATCTCTTAGGACAGCACATACATAAAAGCAAGTGTTTATATAAATGATACCCCTCACTTCAGGCTGAATTTAATCATCAAAGGAGAAAAAGCACATTTTGTTTGGTCTTTTACTAGTCAAAAATGGCTGGTATTTAATAAGCCCTGGAGCCAGATCTCAGTAGGACAGCCTTTTTACAGGCCAGAGGCACCTACCAGACCATCCCTTTCCACATACAGCCACTGACCTATGTCCAGCTGATTTGAATTTACTTCCTAAATCTGATGCTTCACCCAGTTAGATCAAAAAACAAAAGAGAAACATGGCATTTCTAGACCACAGTTCTTGGTGTCACTACACATTACTGATAATTTAGGAATGCTACAGAACATCTCAAGTTTAAAGTACTTTCATAGTTCCAATGGAGAGCTAAAACAGATGGGGTTTCAGCGTGACCTTTCAACCTAGCAGACACTGTTGACCCAGATTATAGTTCAACAAAGCTGCTCCTGGATTCATATTACATTTTGGGAGAAACAACATGTGAGAATGGATACGCTGTTCAGAGGCAGCTTGGATGGCTGGCTGAGAGAGCCACGGGATGGGAATGGCATGTCTGTCCTACTCCCTGTGCAGATGTCTTTAAGCCAAAGTAGGTGCTCAGTGCTTGGAGAGAGCCTCTGCTATGTGTCATAAAATGCTGGAAGAGGAATTCAGGAATCGGAGAAATAACAGCTGAGATATTTCACTGGGAAATCAGGGAGATGGTAAAAAATCAGTCAGAAGGGAGAAGCACTCCACTTGAAAATCCACTTTTTCTAAGTTCAGGCTCCACACTTCAAAAGAGGCCAGGTTTTATCACAGAGGTGGCTGAATTTCAGCAGTGGGACTGGCCAGCCCAAACAATGTGCCCACCCAGGCTCCATCCCAGTGAGCAGGGCTTGTCTGCCTGAGCTGAGACAGTTGGGAACTGGAGAGGGACCGTAAACCACCAAGCACTGTGGCATCCTATTGAAATTGATGAAGTTCCTGTCAATGTGCTATTATTTTAGAAATTACAGCGCTAAAAATACTGCTTGTATTTTTTTTAGCAAGCTTGTTGTTTTCAGGAGCTCTGAAAATATAAAGGGTTCCATAAGTGCTAAGAACAAGCTTGTGAAATAGTCTCACTGGAATACAAAACCACTTGAAAATACTGTTTGTTACATTTCCCTGTGAACTCAACAATAGACTATGCAGACCATTTTGCTAAAACAGTGGATTTATTTTACTTAAAATTTATTTTACTATAGGAAAATCTGGGAAAAAAAACCCCATGACACCTAGTTAGTTTTTCTCTATTACAGACGGCAGCAAGAAATCTGGATTCTCACAAAGTGTTTCCAAAATGCTATCACTATGCCAAAAACCTCTTCAATCTCTTTGCCCCCTATGATAAAATGTTCATCATCTAAACCTTAATCATCTCTGCTTGTGACAACAAAACAAGAAAAACAACTCTTTAAGTCCTTTGAGATCAGCTGCATGAGAAGGACCAGGCTCATCTTAATCCTCAAAAGACTGACACGTGTCCTAATTGTGAAATCTGTACAGCATTTTTCAAAGCAGCTTTCTGTAACTGCTGCCCATGTCTATTGCTGTGTGTTGAAGCACTGCTGAAGCCTTCACCCCACGAGCTGACAACAGCCAGAGTCACTGGTGGGGGCAGCTCCCCATCTCTCCGGTCCGGCACGAAGCCATCGGGCAGAAGTAAAACATTAGGTACCCAGTGGGGAATTTCCCAACACATCATCCCAGCAGCACTTGATGCTGAACAAGTAGGAGCTTATCACCATGTCACTGTTCTGTAGCTGAAACAGCATGACGATGTGCTGGCAACTTGCCAACATTTTGTGTTGCAACATTTTACAGATTATAGCGTATGATAAAGGCGCTGCATTTAATGAGTTTTGTCAACTCAGTTATCATTTTCACATCGCACAAAGCAAGTTTTGGGCTAGACTTAGCAGTTATGCAGCCCCTTTCATCCCAAAATTTCAAAGTGATTTGTCCACATAAATCAAGTTTCAAAGCTGCCTTGTGAAATATCTGTTTAGGCTCTTCAAGAGCATTAGGAATGGCCGTAGCGATCCCAACCAAAGGTCTGTCTGAAGCAGTCCCCAGGGTTGTGGGCAGTAACAGCTGCCCTGCCTCGTGGGGAGCGTGGGGGTGCAGAGCTTCCCTGGATTAAAGGTTTTCATCCACCCATGATGTGTGTTGCACCAGCACTCACAGGTCCTGCTACTGGGTGTAATAAGTCTGGATGGATTTTTCTTTGCTGAATTTTGAACCTACCTAAACTTTCAGTGTTGACAGTGTCTCCTAGAGGAAGTTCTATAGTTTAACTATAAAGTCTGTTAAAAAGAATCTCCTTTTCCTTACTCTCAATCTACCATCTGCTCATTTCATTTGATACCCCCTTGCTGCTTTCTTGGAGGAGACATTCCCAGCTCACCTTCTCTATGCCACCCAGGCTTTAGAGACATCTATCCTTTTCTCATCCTTTCTTCTCAAAACAGAAAGGCCAGGCACACGGTGGTATTTAAATGCCTAATTGCTGTATAGATGTCAAACTGCCACTGAAACCAAAGTTAAGAACCTAAAAACCTTTGCAGAATCAACACAAAAAGGTCTGCCATCCAACACATGTCCCAGCTCCTGTTGTGCTTTGACCAACAGACACCTGCACAGAAATAAGATATTATATGGCAAAGCAACAAACATTAAGATTGTGTGATGTGAATTAACGAGGCTGACACTGACTTCTAGATGTGGTGTTTCTCCAGGTTTACACTGCCCTGTTGGCAGTGGACATGGAAGGATGGGGAGAGGCAGAGATTAGCATTCAAAAATAAGAGGTTTATATTTAGATGACTCTGAAAATACACAGGTGCTCTTTGCTCATCTTCTCACACCACTTAATTTCTGGTTTTAATTACTTTTAAAACTCTAATTTAAAAATCTCATTATTTCTTCAATCAATTTTTTTCCTTGCACCCCAAATGCAAGTTTAATGTTGCAGCAATGTCTGCAAGTCCAAAGGAGACGGATTTTCTGTCCCCACCCTTGAAGAACAGTTGATTCACTTCAAACCTTGCCAAGGCCATATGCAAATCTTCCTCACAGGAGCAGCTGCTGGCCTCAGGGCCCAGGGGATAAACACAAGTTATGTTCATGCTGCTGCCCCAGCTCACATCCCCAGAATCACATTCAGGTGAATAAAAACCACTTGCTGCAGCCGTGGCAGGTAATTGTAAAGGAGATGTAGGCTGTGGATGCAGCTCAGGCAGCAGGAGCGAAGCCTGCGTAGGAAAATGTGTAGGAAAATGTGTCTGGGCTCTCCTACAGCAAGCTGGCATTGTCCTCGGGCGGCTGTGCCAGTCTGCAGCACATTAGGGTTTGGCCCTTGTTTTCTATTGAGAAAACAACTTCCATCTGGATTTCATCCTCTTAAACCCCCTGAGTGTATGTTATTTGTATATATTCTGGAACTGACAGAATGTTTTATACAGTTTTAGCATAAGCACAAAGATGATACCTGGTAAAAGAGTTCTGTATTAAATGGAAATGACAGACTTTCTGCTTTGCTCTTTTAAAGCTTGTCTAACATAAGTATCTGGATAAAGCTAAGACAGGGAAAGACTACACCAAGGCTGGTGAAGAGGAGGAAAGCCTGGAAGAGCTGAAGGTCCACCTCATATTGTCCCCTCCAGAAGCCCAGCCACGGCATGCATCCAGCTTCTTGCTTTTAAACAGTGACTGAAATCCTCTTGATACTTCTGAACTCCTTTGGTGGAAATCAAATGTCCCTGCTTTGGTGGTAGGATGTCGGGCAGCAAAGACTGACTCCACTTTGTCCTTCAGAAAGCGTATAGTATTAAGATGGCCTTAATCATCAAAGGGATATCACTCCACTGCCTTCTGCTCCTCTCCCATCCCCAGTCCTGAACTAGTTATCCATGCTTTTCATTACTTAAAGTCTGGATTTCTGTAATGTGTTTTGCTGTGGTCAGTTTATCCTTTAATTAATTAATTTTTTTTAAGCAGAAACTGGAACCAGATCAGCCTCCCATGCCCTCTAATCTCTTGTTTGTTTAGAAAGCCTGTGAAGCAGGGACAGCTCAACACAAGAACAGGTTTGAGAGCATCATATGTCGTACCTGTTTCACATCCCTAGAGCACACCACTCTCTGGGGAGCCTACACCTCGAGGAGACAAGGCTGCCAATGGTACTCACGGTCTGCAACTTCCCAGTTCAGGTCAACATTGTAATAGGGAAAACCACGGCGACCAGCCTGCATTGATCCTGGGGAAGCTTTGGAAACAGTCTTCCCTGCTAGTAATTAAAAAATCCAAGTGTGAGCATTTCAAACCAATGTGGCTAAAAAGTTAGAGTAAGTGTAAAGGTAAGGTTGAATGTCCTGGAAAAGAAACAAACTTCTTTTCATCTCTGAAGAACCAAAAACTAGAGGAGAAGCATCCCTCCTTTTCCTGTTTCCCTGGATCATGTAAATTTGGGGGAAGAATATTATCAAAATGAAGCACGGTGTGTAGAGTCATGACATGTACACCATTCAGAATGGACAATTTATTTTGGGTTAATCTGTCCTGTCCAAAACCCATCACTGTCTGACAGATGGATGCCCTGTGAAATGGTTTGCGACTGTATGTCCAACAGGTCAAATATCCCCCTTTGGAGAATGTATTTCTCCCTGTCCAGCTCTCTCATGTCTTAAAGAGGTTAAGATGGCAGGTTAACGATCCAAAAAGCTCCATTAAGAAATCTGAATAAGGTGAAAATATGTTTTTTATTAATTGAATTAGAGAATTCTGGGAATGCTACTTGTCTGAAAACAGTAAATATGTTGGAGAGGAGTAGACTATCTGTCTTAGGCTATTTTTCACAGAAAGGTAATTAACACAAAAAAGAAAACTTGTTTTGAAGCTGTTCTACATCTGATCAGTGTTTAAGCTGGAAAAGCTATGAAGAAAGAGGAGGCAGCATGGAGAAAGTAATTGTTACTCCCTGATCTTCAGAGCTAATTGCAGCCAGGACAACTGCTGCGATTTGCTGCTCCAGTGCTGCTTTGCAGTTGCCCTTCGCAGCAGTGGAGCTGCACACAAACCCCCCCAGCAGGTGATCTGCTCCTACACGGGGCAGCTACAGCACTTCTCCACGCTCTTTCCATTGCTGAAACACTACAAAGGGTTTACAAACCCTGGCCTAAAGTCTCCATAGTTGAGGTTGAATTTAAATGTTACATTTTGGGTGCAATTTTTAATCCTCTCAAATGCTTGAGACAACAAACATACACATATGGGTTTTTTTCTCCTTAAAATTCCTGCCTTTGGCTCATTTTGGGACTCTTCTGACCACCACTCCAGACTTCATCTGAGCCTCAGGGCTCCAAAGAGTTTTGCTCAATTTTGGACTCTGTAATAAATGTTTTCCCAGATTTACATTGGACTTCAGAAGATGCAAACCATTTCTCCTCCCAATTTAATGAAGGATCATCAGTCAAAGAAATCCTCTTCCCACCTCAAGAAATGTCATAGTTTAAAAGGAAGAAAACTGTTTTTAATTAATAATGGAGTATGAAATTTATATAATTTACAACAAAAGCACTGGGAAAAAACACTGCTGCTGTCAAATTGTTTCAGCAAGATGATCAATGACATCAAAATACCATTTGCAGCAACTGGAGTTTTCTAGACTGTAATCAAGAAAAAGAAAATGGCTCCACCTACTTACCAGTGAAAAAAAATGTATCTCCTGAAAGAGAGCCTTCAACTTTCAGTCCTTCTGGACTTTATGCAATATTTTGTGGCTTTTCCTAGCACTGTTTTTATGATGTCAATGATCAGCTCTCCAAGTGGCATCAATACTGGTGGGACAAAAAAAAGAAACAAAATGAAATGGTTAGAGCATAGACATTCTGGAAAATCAAAGCAAATAATAAATAAAAAACGCCCTGGAAAAAAAACATAGTGGATCTTAATTAAAAGCCTGCCTTTATTATAGCAAAGGCAAATCATTAACAGCTTGTGTTCAAACCTCTATCAATATTTCCTTTTCAAACAGTCAGGGAGTGTAGCTAACAAAATATGCTGTGTGGCCACGCACAAGATAATGGCCAGCTTAATTGGGCCAAAGTGCGTTAACATCTTCTAGCTCAATATCAACAAAAGTTCACCAAAAAATAGCCACATAATTCACCATCTAAACGTCAGCTCTTCCCTTAGCATGAATCAGATGATCCTTTAATTGCTCCCAAGTGGCAAAACCACAAGCATGGAAGTAAATGAACCACGATAAGGGTCTCTCATATTAAAGCATCATAAAAGCCTGAACACAAAGCCGAACAAGAAATGCCCTTCTCCACATGGCACAGCTTTGAGCAGGCTGCATTCACCCCCTGGGTGCTGCCTGCGCTCTTCTACGTGCTAGAATTCAGCTGCTTTGTGACAATATTCCAGACATGGAATTAACACTTCTGAAAGCTTTCAGGGATCAAAGGTTGCCCCCTTCGCAAATTTTTTTTATACCGAGGACATGATGAAGTAGTCTGGCTCTAATTGGAAAAATAGTTCAGATGACACTCAAAGGGGCTGTGGTAAGAGGAGGCGGCTGGGGAACTGGGACCAAGGTTGGCATCAGCCTCACAGATCAGTGTCCCCTGCCCTGCCCTGGGTGGGCTTTGCCCTCGCACCCATGCAGCCGCTGCAGAATGTGCCTCTGCCTTTCATCCCCAGGGTACAGGGTCTGCTGCTAACGCTTCTTAGGGATCTTGTGGATGGAGACCCAAGTACAGGAAAAACTACTATTTGTTCTGGAGATTCTCAGACTGCAAACATTACACAGAGTAATGAGATACTTGTTAACTAGGACAGAGTCTTCCACCAGAAATGAGCCAGAGAGTCCCAGCTCAGAAGCAAGCAGCCTTCCCTGGGTGAAACGAAGGGCAGTGAGCTCCCTGGGAGTGACAGAAAGGCAGCCTGTAAGCTGTGCAGACAGACAATGATTTTTTTATAGGTGACACATCCAGAGCTAATGGTAGTTTCTCAGTTCCTGTGACAAAAAGGGATTGTTGCTGTTCTGTCTCTGCTGGTGATGGTGAAGATAGCTGTGCTGCCGCCGGCTCCAGCTGTTGGGAGTGTTGCATATTTATTTTCCATTCCCTTTGCAATGGGAATTAGGTATTTGGCACAGTATTTGCAAGACCCTAAATGACTCAGCCATCAAACTTGTGTTTTCAGTGATTTTTCAGGTGTTTCAAAGACCCTTTTGTCAGTATGTGCCCAATTTCTTTAGGCGCTATCAAAAATGCTGTCTTCCCAGGGGATGGCTGACTAAACAGAAGTCTCAACATTCATGTCATAAATATCTTGAGACAAGCCTGTTGATTCACTGAAATGTGTGGTTGGCTCCTATTGTAAATGCATTCACAGAAAACCTCACAGTGCGCTGCCTCTTGGGATTACTTGTGAGCAAAATAAATGACAAACATTTTGGGTTTTTTTTTTTTTTAAATAACATTTTGATACACTACAAAGTGGCTTTTCTTTTAATTTTACACCACATCATTTAAGATGACATGAAGCAACATAATTTGTTAAGACAAGATATACAAAAATAAATAAATAAAAAGGGATTAAAAGGAAAGCCAGTTCTGAGAGTTTGTCAGTTGGAAAAGGCTATAATTTAAATCAGAAACGTCTGGATTAGATTATTCTGACAAGCTAAAAGGAGACAAAATTTTGCTACATATTTACTAAGCAGAAACAAAATGGAGGGAAAGCAATGTCTTCAAACTGAGAGGGTAGCTCTCAAAATCATCTACTTCTGGATTTGCAACCAGAGCTGATGATGGCTTGGTAGCTCTGAGCAAACCACAGCCCTTTACGATTTCAGATTCATTGATGAGCCAGGCCATGAACCAGCAGGACAAGCGTATCCCTCTGCAGCAGATTCAAATCACTAATCATCAGAGGGCAGGGGACATCAGTTCTTGTTTAAGATTATCTTTCCACTGAATAAAATCTTAGATATTGGAAGGCAAACCCAGTCATTGACCATTTCTAGGAAATGCAAAAATCTTCGGACTCCACAAATCTCTCCACCATAACGTGCAAAGCCACAGCAGTGATGGAGCTATGTATATATTTAATAGAAAATACAAACCAGCATCTCTGAAACCAGACAGTCAACCAGAAATCAAACTAACCCAAGCAGAGCTTTTAATTCTAGCAAAGAACAGTGTCAAATATTTCCAACCAGAGAAGGGGAGATCCAGTTTATCTGATAGCTCAGGAGGCAACTTATTTAACTGAAGTGCCAAGTCCCAGTTCCTCAGCTGAAGGCTGTGGAGCAGAGGTTGAACCAGAGACCTCTCCCCCTCAGCTGTCCTGGCTGGGATCTCTTTGGCAGAGTTGTAGGCTGGTATGTCAACCTTTTTTTTTTCTGAAATTTTCCTAAATTTCACCATGATGGGTGGAAGTATCATTGGAACAGACCTTTTACAAGCAAAACGACACATTTTTCAGGTCAGTATTTCTCAATGGAAACCTTTTCAAAATTAAAATTAATTATAACATGGAGTTTATGGAGTACTTTGAAGAAAAACTGTATTATTAAAACAATACTCATCTAATACAAATAATTTCTATAATAAAACTTAAAGGATTATATAATTATATTTACATGATTGTATTAGTTTATGTCTCAAAGGATCCTACATGAATTATAAAAATAAACTACTACAGAAGTACAATCATTTCTGGATCTTAGCAGCTTTGCTAACCCCTTTGGGCTAAGTGTCAGAGAAAAAAAAATCTTTAACTTTCCAGAGTCCTGAAAGTTTAAAGGCTCAGTCTGTCAGACTGACACCCTCCTTACCCTTGCATAACCTGTGCTTATGGATAAACAGCAGAAGAATCCTGGCACTGGCATTTTAACTAGGTGAGTATAAATATAATCGTGCCAAAAACCAGCCCTGGGATGTGAACAATCACAAATTTAACCTCTCAGGCAGCACGTCAGAAAATTCAGTCCTAACTGTTCTCCTAGTCAGGAGATAAAGTCCCTGGCTCTTTATTCTCAGGCAAAAAGAAGAGTAAGTCTCACTTGCTGAGATTTTAATGTCATGTTCTTGAAAGTCTAGATATGTTGGGCCTGAGATTCAGCCTACTGCTCCATGCCCTTCAGCTCATGTAATACCTCCCTTTACAGTTGCTTAGAGATCTATTTCAATTGGTAATATTCAAAATTTCCAAATGGAAAATAGCTTCTGGTATGTGAATATGGCCAAATTGCAGGACAATTTTATTCCTGCCAGTTGTTGCCACGCAGTGTGAAATTACAACTCGTATTACTCCATACCACGGCTTGCAGAAATTTGGACCAAAACTTTAAAAGTATTAATGTGTATGCAAATGCTGTCTTGCACATAAATCAAGCACACACACTTAATAATCTGGTGCTTTGGCTTTATGAAATGTTAGATCAAAGCAGAACAAATGAGAAGATGGAACCCAAATTAACACATTAACTGAAACAGAGCACTCTCAGATCCTGGAAACCACTCTGTCTGGGTGTCACATATCCGATTACATTCCTCGTAACTCAAATGACAGAACAGACTGAGAGAAGCTAGGATGCCTATTCCTGCTCATCACCAGCTACTCATAGTAATTTTTTTCAGAGTACTAGTAATTACCCTTAAAGGAGAACAATTAAAATCCAGTGTAATTGGAAGTCTGGTTGTAATTATGGATGAGTCAAACTGCTTTGGAAAATGAACACAGAACTGTTTGGAGCTCCGTTGGTATTTTATTAATTATGTCATTAAAATGGATACATAAAGTGAGTGCAGCTATACAGTGGGATTTTCAAAGGCTCTCAGCACTAGCCACACTCTGCTCCTGGTAAAGTTGGTAGGGATTTTATTCCTCGAGTTTAATGGGAGCAGACTTGTGCCAGAACTGAGCATTTTTATAGCATCCAAACCTTATTGTTCGTAAGCAGTCAATTCGCTTGACATTTCTTTAATTCTTCCTGGTGATCCTATAATCCTGACATTATTTTCCTGTCCCAGTGGCAGCCCCAGGGTTGGAGGTACTGCAAGACCTTGAGCCCGGGGGATATGGGGCAGGAGAAAGCTCTTTCTGTCTTCCTCCCTGTGGGGATGAGACCTGATAGCAGCTGAGGCTCTGCCTTGCAGAGGGAGGACTTGGCCTGAGCCAGGATGCTGAGCTTGCTGCTGGGGGTAGAGCACATGAGACTCTGCGTTACAGAGCTCAAGAGTAATGCTGCACTTCGGACCAGATGGTTAGCATCAGAGAGCTGTTTAAAGAAACAGTGTTGAGAGTAGAGAGCTGAAAAATAACATAACAGGAGATTTATTTGTGGTGTCTGGTTCAGGGCTGTCTAAGAAACATATGCAGGGGTTGGTACTTTCAGTTTGTCTGCAGATAACATGGAACCTTGAACCAAAGAGATTTTTGCTTTTTGATTTGCAAAACCAAAGCCTAATCTGATAAGAATAGGTCTAAACAAAGCCTGACCCCCTCACACCATTCCTCTGATGTGGCTCCATCAGGCACCAAAACTCCAAAGTAGGTTCTTAGGAAAAAGGGGGAACGTATCACAAAATACCAAACTTTGGAGAGAAAACTTCCCAATATTTTGCTTCTGAATCAATTTGCTAACATTGGAAACTTGAACTGAACCATGCTGGAAAGATGGACAATCATTCATATAAAGCAATGGTAAAGAACAAGCAGTGGGAATACAGGCTTAGTTGTCTGCTCTGCCCACTGCTTTGGCCAGCTCTGGAGAAACCTCTCTAGATACATGGACAATCAGCTGTAGCAAGACCTCCTAACAACATAGCTAACCTGAAAACTGTGACTTTAAAGTAAATTCTGTCACTTGATTTTGTGCAACAAAATCTTCATTCTAGGAACCCACCCACTCAGATGTGAATTATACCAGTTATACAAATGGTCTTAAAAAGCTACCAAAAATTCTCAAACTTCAAAAACACCGAAAAGCTGTGCTAAAATTGAAAGGATTCCCTGAATAAGATGCCGAGATCTTAATTTTCATTTTGTAATTAAAAAAAAAAAAAAATCTACTTATAATCCTCTTGAAAAGCGATCCCCTTGGAATAAATTGTCTTAATGCTTTACATCTGAAGGAATCAAGGTAAGACAGTACTATACTGCGTTTTCTTCTATCTGAGGGAAGCTGGAAATAATCTGGAGAAAAGATTATTTCCAACTTTCCAGCTCTTTTTCTATAATTAACAGGATGTAAGACATAACAAACAGAGGCTGAAGAAAACCACAAACTCTCCATATGGGGTTCAGTTCCTGTTTACTAGTATCCTGTTTACAGCATAGGCTTTGATGGTCAGATAATCAGGCCTCTCATGTTCCCAGAATGACCACACTTATTCTGTACTTATTTAAGGCTGGGAAGACTTTTTAATAAAAAAATATGTCGAGGAAACAAAGCAGAGAGAGAGATTATAACAATATGCATCGCTACGGAAATACCAGACTCATTGTTATAGAATACAAAATTACCAAATACCCTTTTGTGTGAAAATGGAAGGGCGATGAGAATTGCCCGTTCAAACGGCGGTGAGGAACAAAGCCCTTTCCCTCCTGCTGCTGACCTTGTCTACATCTGGGTCATGTCTTCTTCCTCAGGTGGAGGAAGGAGAAATACCCATTTCCCAGGGCATCCCTGCTTGGTGCCTGCAATTTCATCCTTGGCCCAGGGCTCCTGTGAGGATGAGAGGCAGGTGCTGGTTTTCAACCCGCCCTCCTTGGCTCCAGGCTGGGGATGGGGAAGAAGGACAAGCAGGTTTAGCTGCAGCTTTGGCTGCTGCTTTGCTCTTGCCTTTCCTCTTCAACCCAGAGGGCCAGTTCAGTGCCCTGGTCTAGCACAGGCTGCAGATAAACCTGAATATCACCAGAATAAATAAAATCAATCCATTCCTATACTTGGCAGAACCAATTCCTGGCTTGTCACATCCAGTTCTGTTTTGGTTGAAATCTGTCTGAAGCATGTAGAGGACCCTCCTCTCTCTGCTATTCCTGCCTGTAGTGCTGTTTCCCAGGCAGCAATTGCTTCCTAATTGCCAAGAACTGGATGGCAGTTTGTGGTGACAGTGCTGAAAGGTCTGAATTGCACGTTGCCAGGGACAAACCTGTGCTTTGCCGCCTGAGGAGGACTTGGTCCTGCCAGGCTGGAGCAGGAGTGTGTGCAGCTCTGGTCTGGGCAGGAGGACTGCATCCTGCAGCACGAGACACATCACACCCAGCACTACTTCTCCTCCCCACGGGGTCGGTGTCTGGCGTGAGCACATACCTGGGTCCCAATCAGACTTACAAAGTGACGACCAAACTACCTTGGTGCATCAGTCCGATGTACTGACTACAACATGATGCATATCACCTTCTTAGCTAAGCCTAGAAGACAAAAAAGGGATTCAAAATGGCAGTCTCTAGGGATAAGGAGCAATAAGGTAATTCTTCAGGGAGTTGGAGAAGAGGAAAAGTATTAAAAAATATTTTAATAACTACAAAATTGTTGCCCATATCTCTGAGCGAGTGAGGGCTTTCTACCTTGAGGCTGCATCAAAATGCCACCAGTGGAGTTTGCAGCAGGAAAAACAAAATCCCATGAGCTGCTTTTGGGGTTTTTTTGTAGTCCCAAATAATAAAAATTTTGCAATATCGAATATTCTTGTGATACTCCTGTGCCCTCAGGCACAAAGTTTGGTTTTGGAGACAGTTCCTTTCCAGTTTTGACCTGAACTGGAAACACAGCTCTATAGATAAGTTCTGAACTTAGGAAAAACCAAAGAAACTTGGAGTCAGTGAAGCAGTTTTGATGATCCCTTCCTATTTTGTCATCTTCTATTGCCTTCTTCACAAAAGAGTATACCCTCTTCTTTACAAACAGCTGCTTCTCCTTGCTTTGCAATGGACAACTTTTACAAATGTAATTCTATTTGGCACAGACCAATTTTTCATCATTGTCATTTTGTTATGAATTTAACACCTCTAATTGCATTGTTAATTTTTTGCAACATTGCTGGTCATGTACAAAGTGTACAGAATGTACAAAAATGGGAATGTATTATTTTTTTTTTGCTTGAGATGAGAGTTTAGGAGTGGGGAGGCTTGCTGTAGGAGACCTTACTATTTTGATTTCTTCTTTACAACTCCTGTTATGAGAGCAGTGATTTAGAGAAATTACACTTAGCAATCAAGATTTTCTCATCACTTTCTATGTGCTAAGAAATGTTGCAAGTGTTTAAGTAAATAAAACTAAGAATGATTGCTAGATAGACACTGAGATAACATATTGTATGGCAGCTTTTATCTCTAAAAGAACTGAGGTTTTGTTATAAATAGAACTGCTGAAATTATGCATTGCAAATAAATAAGGTTTTGTTTATTTAGATTTTTTCCTGGTAATTTTTTAATAAATAGTTTTTAATGTTGCTTTTAAATCTGCAGTGTTTGAAATGGTTTATAGCCAAAGCCACGTTGCTCTACCAGATTTACTGATGTCATATATTTGCTTTATACATTGAAGGTATAAGGACAGCTCATCAGCAAGTCAGTGGAGTTAAGCTATTTACATCATCTGACAGTCTAGCCTTGATATGGTTCTGTCTGTATCAGCTAAAATCAGGTGAATTTAAAGGCTATCATGCTTCCTCCTCATTAGTAACACTGTTTGGATTTTTTTTTTTCCCCCCAAAAAAAGCATCACTCATATCTTATGAAAGAAGAGGAAAGTCCCCATGACTCATCTAGAAACACCTTAATTAGTGTAGTTTGAAAGGCATGCTGGTCAGGATATGCTTCCTCGGGGACATGGTCTCCTGGGAAAAAGGCCAATGTCTAAAAATTTCTTGGAAAAGATAGAAAACACATGGAAACTTTTTCAACACTATTGTTTTGGTATGTAAATTATTTTAGTGCTCCTGAAGAGGATGAGATTAAAAGCTTCAGAACATAATCAACAGCAATAATCTTAGTATGGTTTGCACCATAAATATACCTGGCCTTTAAAAGAAGAACAAAAGAGAAGTTTGGAGGGGTATCATGGGTGTGGAAGATTTCAATCTCGTTTAGCCTGAGGTTTATCTGAAGAACTCTCTTTGGCCAAGATCTCCTCTCACAGTCTCCTGGTTCATAACAATATAAATGAGGAGAGAATCTGGCCCAAAAATTTTATCAGGTTTAATATCATCATAATTACAAACAGCCCATTTCAGCCAGTAATTACACTGTGGAGACGGAAGTTTAACTCCATCCTTACTCTGAGATGTTCTGCTTCTAGGCGATGCCTGTGGCACAATAATATTCGTTCTTGGTTCTTTATGGCAGCAGCCTATCGTCCTTACAACAAAGATGACTTTAATTCATGTTATGGACCATCCCATTTGGAGCAGAGCCCCTTCAGTAGGGACAAGGTATAACTCAAGAGAAGTAATTTTTCAGTAAGAGTTAGTAAGGCTGGATTGGAACCCATAATTGAGAGGCATGAAGCTCCATAATCAAATAACATTCCCAAGAGCCTTTCAGCCTGCGGGAAAATCATTTAATTCCACGTAATTCCTTCCTAACCATGAGAAAGTCTTAATGATGTGTTGGTCAAACACTGTCATCAGTTCAGCACAAGGTTTGTCTGATAGGTCAAACGCTCACAGATATAATTTAATAAACTTCTTGGCTCAAGGGTACTTGCTACCTTGCAGAAGGAGCTCAGTGCCATGTTCATTAGTCAGTTGCTACTCACAGCACCTTAATGAGGTCACCATTGTTCATCAAGGTAAAATGACTCACTTAAGGCTTCTGCAAGACAACAAGAGATCTAACAATAGAGCTGAGTCCTGACTCTGTTGTCGCAACCAGATAAGGATACTTTCTGCACCACAAACACACCACAGCTGAGAAACCTGTTATCAGTCATTAGGATGATGCTATGAGCTGTTGTGAAAATACAATTAATTTGGGAGTATTTTATTCTCGAGGGCTGGAAGTATGCTAAAGATCTTTTATTATTTTTAAAGGACAAACATTTTGACTTGGTTGAGCTGAAGTCTGTAGAATTCATCTTACAAGTTCAGTCATCTGCCTGCCACAGGCCATGAGCTGCTGCCTTTCAGCAGAAAGTGAGGATTCACCATTGTTTTATTATTATTGAAAATCCTTTATGTTGATAATAAATCAGCTTAACACCATCTGTCACTGGAACAATCATGCTATTGCACAAACACATATACCACCCTCTCAGCAGCCTACTGCAATCCAGGCATTTTGGGGAAACAACAACATTTCAGCTTAGTGTGCTATCTACAGCCTCGAACAATAAAATCCCCTTACCATGACCCACAAGGAAGTGCAAAAAAGTCCTTGATGTTCATTTACTGAGGGGCCAAAAGGCCAAGTCTTCAGCTGAGAAAGTCATAATGGAGCCATGATTTTCTGAGTAAAACTGCTCTCCAAGAAAATCCTTCTCATGGCGCCTTGCTGAGAAGATTTTCCTATTCTCTTCAGTTATCAAAGAGCAATAAATATTAAGAACACTTGGTCAATACTTTTTAATGTGGTTTCTTTTTATTGCTGGAATATGCTGCTTTCCCCAAACAGATATAGTTATGAGGGGTGGGACAGCTTCAGTAGATTTTTTTCATTTCAATTATTCTTCTAAAAACAATGATTTTGAAATGGTCAAAAAAGCTTTCTTTGGCCTTTTCAGAACTGAAAAAAGTGTTCTTTATTTGAAGCAGCATTTCATTTTCAAATATAAATTGACTTATCACAAAAAAAAACCAAAACAAAAAAACCCCCCACAAATACCCAGATGAGTGTTTTTCTGATGCAGTGTGGGAAAAATACTTGAAATCTTAGAAGTTCTCAAGGTACAATTAACCCTTTTTCTGGTGAATTCTAAGACTACTTGTATACTGTATATACTTATGGATTAGTTCACAGGACTATGATTTATACAGTATGCTACCAGAATAAAATTTAATCTACTGACTATGAGATATATTGAAAGTAATTGCATAAAAGTGAAGCTCCCTTGCCTGGAATTAGTGCCAAAACGTCCACCAAGTTTAAAAGAGTAGTGTGGACATATCACAGCCAGCACTTGCTCAGGAGCAGATCTTGCAGAAAGCTCCATTGTGATGAATCTAATCTGATTCTGCTCTTACAGTCATTTATGGCTCCTCCACTACTGCTGAGACAACTTGGCCCAGTCTTTGGCTCTTGAAAAACCCAAAGAGAATAGTTCTAACCGTGCTAGGATGATTTCTAGAGCTTCTGCTCATCAATGGTGTATAAATGGCTCACTCAAGGAGTGCAAATATGTCTTTCTAGTAAAGTATTAACCCTACCAGAAAATGGTTGCAAAAGAGAAGTGGTCCATCTGAAACTCTCATTGCTCAAACAACAGGTCTCTAACACATGCAATCTTGCTCCATTGGTAGAAACTCTTAAACAATATATAAGATCTCCCAGGTAACTGTAGTATTATATGAGAGCTGTTTTATTAGTTTCCTAATTAAATTTCACAAACTTCATAGCAGTGACAGATTCTTGGTTATCTCCGCTGCAGAAATTCAGATGGGATGCCAGAGGGAAAGGATGGGGCTGTTCGTCTTATTGCATGCCAAGATTTTGCGCTACCGGTTACACTCGTCAATCTCTATCTGAAGCAGTTAAGAGCTATAAAGAATTCATTAAAAGGGCTGAGATTTATTAGAGGTACCTCAAGCTCATTAAGGGTGTTGATGAAATGTGAAGCCCTTGCATCCACACGCCGTCTAAGAAACGCTCAAGTACACCCTATTAAGTTTTGGAAGAGAGAGGAAAACAAATTAAAAAAGAAATCAATATAATCTTTTTAATTTCTGTTACCATTGCTAAAAATGATAATTTTTCAGTTGCATGTCTCCTTTTTCCCCCCTCTCCTTTCATGAAGACCAAAATTACAGTAAGATTTGGTTGTTTAGAAAGAGAAAGAGGGGAGGAAGATAAGAAATATTAGAATCTGGTTTAAACTGTGGGAAAAGCAATAAAAAGAGAAAGCGGGAATGAGGAGACTCAAATAGCAACTGCTGTGGAAAAAACAACTTCAACAATCCCAACTTCCCCCTTGAGGTGAAATACTGGAATCACTACAAATGGTGAAAACATGTTTATTTTTCCCTCCATCCTCTGCGGGAATTTCAACCATTCAAACATTTTTAGTTACACTGAAAGCTCAAAGGCTTTTAGACTGAAACTTATTTTTATTTTCAACTGAATTGTTTTAATTTTCACTTTTTCCATGAAAAACAATGCTTTTTGAAAAAAAAGCAGGCACTTCCCACAAAATTATTTTCATTGCTTAAAACGTATTTACCTCTCAAAATGACAGCTATAATTACCTGTCTGAAAGGAGAGGAACAGAGAGAAGAAAGGAAGAAAAGACTAAACAAATATGGGAAATGTGGAAAATTTTCACCCCATTTGAGCTGTAAAGTAGGATGCAGAGCAGATGCCCAGTGTAGACTTGCCTTTAGTCCATCTCCAAACCTGAGCAGACTCAGCTCATCCCTCCTGCACGTTAGTCAGCTCAGTCAATAAAGACACATCAAGCCTCAAATGGCTTTTCAAAGAGGAAGGGGAAAAAAATAAAATGCAGTTTTATTCTAAAACAAGTATTGACTGAGTTTAGCTCAAGAATGATCTCCAATCCAGCCTGGTGTGAGATATTTTCTACTACATCTTATAAATGAAGTAGCTTTGCCTTAGATGGTTTTTCCTCTATGCATAAAGATTTATACGCCAAAGGCACAGGGAGTTTCTGTGGCCAAATGAAATTAATTTTGTGCACAAGGCATCCCCTCAGGGAGGGATTATAGCCCAGGTAATAAGAGAAATTCCCTAATGAGTATGGATGTGAGAAAAGGCAGAGTTGCTCCGCAGGATATTTGATGTGGGAGCATGGTCATCCTAACGGTGTGGGCAACCGAGCCTGTGTGTGCCATGTCGGCTGTACACCGGCAGACGGTACGTGCAGTCACTGGAGATACAAATGCAAATGCCATATACTTCTCTGAACACCAAATATTTGCATTTTCTATATTCTGTATATCTCAGGATGCAAATGCAGTTGAGAAAATTGAACTTCACATCTAGATGGAGATTGAAATCTGAAGTTCCCACAGATTTAGAGGTGTTCTCGTTTAGACCATACTAGAGATGTGCCCAGGCCATACTGATATATACCATAAACTTATGCTGTAACATGACAAATTTCAACAGAAGCCTTACCAAACAGGCCAAGATAACATGAGAATGAGAATACGTGACCTTCTTTTCTCAGGCCCCACTCCTTTTATGTTGAAATAAATCCCTATTCCTCTAGCTTTATGTAAATTCTGCTTTTTTTCTCATAAAGTTTTCATAGTGAATAGCAAACACAACTAAAATATCCAGATGAGTATCAGGAGAAGAAATTACCTCCCTGACCAACACCTCACATGTCAAGACCTAATTTAAGAGGTATTTCTTCAGACCATCAGCAACAAACACAGCGGAGTTGTTTGTGTATTGCACACACAGGTGCTGCATCATCCTTTGAGAGAAGGAGCCCCACGCATGTAACCTACAGAGCAAAAGCAGGGCTGACCCCATGAAGATCAGCATCAAAGCCAACCCAGAAAACATTTGTAGACAAAGAGAAATTCATCCTACAAAGCAGAAAGTGTTCACATCCGAGATCTCCCTCGGCAAGGCAAACACATGGCACTGCAATCACATGGCACCGGTGAGACCGCACAGACAGAAACACTTGGAGAGACAGTGCCAAATAAAACCATAACAAGTTTTTGCAATGCTAGTCAGTAAGACTTACCTGGGTTAGATAAGGCAAGAAAGACCCGTTTTGAACTTAAAACCCACCTAAGAATGGGATGGATTTGAGCTGAGTGTTTTGATTATTGTTTTCAGGTGCAGAGATTTACGTCCTGTCCCTCTCCATCATTTCAGGAGAACTCAGGTGACTTGCCCTGTTTCTGCGGCAGCACAGAGACTTTCTGGTGCCCATCAGCAATGATACTTCATGGGGAGATTGTGCAGGAGCCAGTCAATACCTGACATGGTAAATGGTGTAAATTACTTGAGAGCTGGTGCACACAACCTGCTGTCCAACTGCTATCGGAAACAGTACTTGGCCTTACAGACACATGACACACTAGTGCAGTTGCAGACAAGTCACCTGAAATTGCAGTGCTGCTCTAGATTGGTCAGGCTCACAGGATCCAGCAGTCTGTGAAGTACAGATGCTAATAAATTCCTAAAATAAACTATTCCTGGAGCAAGGATTTATGTATCAATTCACTGCAAAAATATGGCCCTTTCCAACCATCATGCAGAAAGTCAGTGACAAAAGCCAGCCCAAACTATACTAATTTTCTAATTCTGTGCTTAAACTGCAGAAGAACCTTGAGTCCTCACACTGCAGAGCAGGTAGTTCAGATGCATAGATGTTTATGCATATTATTATGTCTTTTTATGCATGTATGCCTTTCTTAGCGTGTGACAGAAAAGGCACTGGTGCATCTCCCCATGTCCCACTGTTGAAGAAAAACAGTGGTAGTACATTAAAGACTAGATTGAGTCGCACCAGGGACCCAAAATACCTTGAGCAATCAGGAAAACTGTTTGTGTTTTTGTGCCTTCAAGTAATATTAGCACCCAAACTTTTATATACCTCTCTAAAAAGAAATGGCACCTCTAACCTCCATACTCACTTCTTTTTCAGGTTCAAAACATTTATCCTCTAGGACCACCTAGAAAAAATTGCCTATGAGTTACAGCTGTGCTTTACTTACAAAAATAGACATCTGCCTTTGTCCTGCATTTATGTTTAGCAATATCAGTAATCTAGGTGAAGATGTTGTTATGCCAGCATGGATTAGTTACACAATCACCTCTTATGGAGGGTGTGGGAAGCTCATAACAGCCCTACAAGAGAGAGCAAAAAGATAAAGAGTAGCTTTTTTAATACAGAAGACTCCCAAACAGTAAAGAATACAGCCAACTGTGGAGCCCACCAAGCAAGCAGGTGAAAATATATTAATGCGAACATTTACTGTAACAAGTCTCTCTTTTCCCCTCGAGACATTTCTGCTCATTCAGAATGTGCAGCAATAAATCAAATTAGATGAAATACAACTGTCTGAAAGGAAGCCACACAATAATCAGTTTTGAATTTTCCCACCCCTCTCCCATGAAAAGCCAGTACAGTATTACAGAAAGTTAATACGTGCATCTAACCCATTATACCTGGCTTGAAAGTGTATAAAATGACATCTGATAGCAGCTTGTATGGACAAGCTCTTATTAAACATAATTGCTCAATAAGGTCTATCCTAAACCAGTTAATGATCGGCAACAGACAAATACAAATTTCCTAGTATTCCCTGACTTTGCATATTATGGTAATAGTTTTTAATATTAAAAAGTTCACATCATTCCTACTCATGCTTTGATTTACTACTTATAAAGTGAATGTGAAATCTGATTACATTAATTGAGCATGTTGTCAGATTGTCACTTTTCTCCTTTTGAATTGCCTCTTGCCTCTTTCATTATCCCTGACAAGCCACATTTTCAGCCCAACATCCAGTTTTATATGCCTGGTTTTTCCATATGCAGTGCTACAAAACTGGTTACTCTCCCAGTTTCCACAAACTGCATGATCTTGTTGGGGTAGCTGGGATGCCAAATGAAGCCATGTGCTCTCTGGGAGCATATACAATGGTTTGTATTTCCTGCTACAGTGAGAGAAAATGCAAAATTAGAAAGTTGTTAAAGACAGCTGCCTGTGCGTGATTATTTACGCTATTACAGGCATTACAGATAACTACTGTTTGACTATTTGGAGGAATTAATAATTTCTCGTATGTGGATTTCTCCTGTAGTGCCTCAGCTGTTCTAATTCAAAACAGTATAAAAATCCTCCTCATAACTCTGTACAGAGTTTCAACGGGTGCTTTTACATTCTCAGTGGATACTTAGAACTACTCTTTCCAAGCTGCAGAGCAGCCTTTCCCCACTCTGGGGAGCACAGTGTTTCACTGTGAGCTTGCTCCTACAACACGGGAATCTGCGCAGAGCTGAGCAGCAACAGGCACTCAGACACCCACTGAAGCATTTCACCTGGTGGCCTCCTCCTCCTCCTCCCTTCCTCCTAACACCCCAAACTGAATCCCTGGACTACACAGAAAGAATTCTCCTAGTAAATGAATTTCACTCCAACTTACCCAACACCATCTTAAAGTTTCTTGAGACCACCTTGATTTCTACAAAACACTCTAATCTGCCTCGGAGTTAATGAAGGGGTTAATTAGTTAGGTAGTCCCCTTACACCCCCACTGGAAGCATTTGTTTTAGGTGAAGTTACACCTAGTTTTAAACTGCCACTGTAGAAGAGTCCCAACTTGTTTTGCTATCAGTTGGCTTTGATAATTTGCCAAGGAGCTAATCCTGCCTGACATGCAACTCACAGATACACCTCACCTGCGCTTTATCAAAGCAGCTAACCTCCGCTTTAAAAGCGGTACGTGTAATCCTGCCAGTGGTTTTTGCAGCCGCCTGGAAAACACATTTTGTAAATGATTGCGCATGGGTTTGTTTTGGTTTTGTTTTTTTTTTTTTTCCTTCAGGAGCTTTGTCTCTCACATTTCAGCTCTTGCTGTGTTTATGGAGTCACCTTCTGTCCTAGAAACTTGCTGTATTGCGATGCAGGCTCCCAGCGGCTGCGGGACTTGGAAGGGAACAGTTCATTGCTAACAAACACGTTTGCTGACAGTGTAATTACTCCCTTCCCCAGGATTTTTCCTCGTTTTCTTAAATGCAGGACACCTACAGTCACAATAGCAATATATCATTTGCCTGTAGCGCAGCTTTCTTTCCCCTGTAAAGTGTTAATGAAGTTCCTGTCCTTGTTTCTGCAGTAATTGTAAAAGCCTGTTGGATAATGTACTAGCCACACTCTATTAAAACACTGGCCACACTTTATTAAAACCCAACAGTCTGATCCTGCGCTCCCTGCTAAGGAGAGAGCGAACTCTCATTTCATTTGGGGTTGATTTCAGCATGCTCAGATCACACACTTGGTTTTAATTCTTCCAGGGCCTGATCTGAAGACAATGTGCCCAGTTGCAGCATATTCAGCTGTTTCATATTTGACTGTGGCCATGTCCGCATGACTTTCTAACTCGAGGCCTGATCCTGCGAGGTGCTGAGAGCGCAGAGGGCTTGCTGCAAGCCTTCCCCTTCCCACCGGTGTCTCAGGGGAAGCTGAGGCAGCTCCGTGCTGCTCGGGACGGGTGCACCCACACATGGGTGGGTCAGGGAGGTCCATGCGGACCCGCTCTGAGGCCGCCTTGCCACTGTCTTGGGACGTTGGGGACACCCGGAGCTTGCAAGGCTCTTGCTGCAGCGTGACTCAGCATGGCAGCGATTTGAAGGGGACAATGGAGGGGGTGGTAGCAGCTAATTATTTGACAATTATTATTGTTGAATAATCCTGCCAAGGGACAAGGAGGGGAATAAGTCTCAAGTGTCTGCCTTTTTATCTTTCTTTTTATTTTTTCTTCTTTTTGGATGATCTTAACATGTGAGTCTTGCACGGAGGTGGGATGGGGTGGTGAAATCCAAGGGCCACTTGGGGTTGGTTTTGCTCCCACTGCAACTACCGTGGTAGGAGAGCACAGGAGCATTAGGAGCAAAAGTACGCAGCACTGTTCACCCCCAGGCCTGGAATGAGGTTGGTTCAAACACCACCATTTCACCTGCAGGGAAACTGAGGCAGGAGATGCCCTCTGTAGTGTCACAGACCAGGGAGTGACAGTTCCCTAAGCAACTGTCCTTAAGACTTGTTGTGTGCAAGTCTTTACGCAGAATAACTACAAATCTAGAGTTCCCAGGATTGCTGTTATCCATATAATTTCCTCTCTGTGAAAAGGATAACTTCTTTGTTCTCTCATGTCGTCCTACCCATAAGCTCATCACAAACTGAGTGTGTCCGTGTACAGGGAATATCTTGGTATTTATGAGAAGATGCACAGCAAAGCTTATTCCAGTATTATTTCTGAGGCACGATATTGATAGATGTAACCAAGCATTCACACTCTTAGGTGTGATGGCACAAAAAGGAGCCTTTTATCTGAAATCTCAGTAGGAAAGAGCATTACTGCAGGTTAAAGATGTAAAGTGCAGAATGAAATTGTGTGAACTTGGGACGGGGGAAGAAAGGGTCCATACAAAGTACATGAGGCAAAACCCCTTGGCCTCTCATCTTGAGGCGTCACCTCTACAAATAATGTACAACATTTTCATATGTCTCCTCTGATGACAACACTCTTTGATTTTTCTAAAGGAAACATCATTGAAAAATGTGTGACTCTTTCTGGGTGGGATTAAACCATTAAAAGAATGGCCATGATATACAGAATCACGCAAAAATGTCATGGCAGACTAGCGCCCAAATACTTCTTTGGCAGAAAGTGATTAGCTCAACTGGATTTCCTGGTTAAATACAAGGTTAGATAAATACTTGAATAAACTTCTTTCAGCAAGGACAGGATTAAGGAGAATGTCTTATTCTTGTGCTGACAAAGTTTTGCTGGTTGCAGACTGATTAAATCTTTAATTTAAGGTGATTATTTTCCATTTTTGGTGATTCACAAAGGGAGAGATTCACCCGCTGTTTGTATTGCTCGAGTCATCAGGCAGAGCAATTTTAGCTGCCCCTCAAGAGGTGGTGGGTCAGGAGTGGAAGGGTTCAGGTCACCTCTGGTGCTTTTTGGGGGGATGCCTACCTGGAGAGCCGAGAGGATTGCCAGCCCTGGGTGCTGCTAGACCTTTTCTGGCATTACACTACGTCCTCCTTTTCCACATTCCGGCTGCAGGGATGACCTGCTGTGGAGCAGGGAGCCAAACTTCCCACCAATGGTGCTACACACTGTCCAGGCCACGAGCAAACTCACTATTAAAGTGACGTTCTTATTTTAGCTCCTCCTGAGGTAACGTTGTGGCCCACAGGCAACGTAAAAGGCTTTGGAGTCCACTGCAGCAGGATCTTGCCTTCAGCTGACAGTGGATTTGAGCCACATCACGTGTTAGTTACAGAATATGGCTAGCATCTAATTTTAAATTGGGAGTCCTGCCATGGCTAAGAAAAGGGGACAAGTTTTTTTGTTCTTGCTTAGTGGAATGAGAACGATTCATTCAACATTTGTGTTTCCCTGCACACCTACTGCAAATATGAATGTAAATACTTGTGTAAATACCCATCTGGGGCCAGAGCTAACTCCAGCTTGTGGGAGAGGAAACGTTACTGTCAGGTAGGAATGAATTCTGGGTCTATGTTTTGTGCTTCGATGTAACAGGGAGCGTCTGCTACAATTATGGTGGTGAGAGCCCAGAGGAAGTATTCCTTGGATTTGCATGTAGTTCAGCTATATAACTAGGTGTAAAGAATGTATAATGTCATTTACCTTTTTGTTCTTCTGGGAAAGTTTGTGTGGTTAATGAGCGTTCTCAAATGGACACCATAAAAGAGTTCAATGCGATTTATCACTGCTCTCTAATTCCAACAGCCCAATCATTTATGCTGTGTAACATGGATCAGCTGACACCAACAGTCTGGGATACCAGACAGCTCCATGTTTGTATTTCTAATATTTTAATTAAAAGGTTAGGAACATGAAATAAGAATGCTGGTAAGACTGCAGGTCAGATTAGATTTGTTCATAGAAAATCCTAGACTGACATATTGCCCTGGTTTATAGGACTACAATTAGGAGATACTGTAGCTTCAGCACGTAAGGAGTTATTCAGTATTCAAGGCAAGTAAATGGCACAGAATGAAGCCTAGAGTCTGAGTGTGAAATAAAGCAAAAACACTGCCACAAAAATAGAAGGCGCAACAATCTTCCATGTTGCATCTTTGGAAAAGATTAATTTGTTTGGCTGCTATTGTGAAAGCTCAGATACAGGACATGGCTCCAGCGCCAATTTCTGAACTCAATGGAGCCACAAAAGGGCTGGGTGGTGAATAACTTTGAAGAGTGAAACATCAAACCAGCCTCAACTTGAATTTGAGAAACATCCTAAACCAAACCCAAACAATGCTGCTGAGTGAATGATTCAGGGGATTGGTACGACCCTCCACATTTTATGTGGAGCAGCGGGAAGGCTGATAATAAAGCCCATGAAGAGGAATACCTCTTTCCAGGCCAGAGCAGAACAACAAATAATAAATGAAGGAGACGTATTTGTCCCTGGTTGGGCATAATTAAAATCACCCTCTTTGAAGTAGGTATGTATTGCTGTCCCTGTTTCCTGAATGGAAGTCTTCACTAGGATATTTAAGTTTCTGGCACATACTGTTATAACTGATTATATTTATCCGTGGTATTTACTGCATAGGAGACTCACTTGATGGCCTCTGTTCTCATGGTTCCTCAGCAATTTAGCACCAACAGTCATGCTGCATGACCTTTTCCTTAAGCATCAAAGTCATGCCAACTAGTATGAGTCATTGAGGGGGGGCTTAATACATTAAAATCTTCCAGAAGGAAGAATTCTTGAAAAGTCCCTATTTCTATCTCCCATCCTGCTGCGTGATTCAGTTGTTTCCATTGGAAATGAGCTGGGTCCCCCACCCTGACCTCCCATCTAGAGTGCATGTCCGTATTTCCTTTATTTGGAAAGCAGGATGCATGGACATTCAGGTCAAAGTCTGGTGTGGAGGTGGAATCCAGCCATCCCTGGTGTCCCAAATGGTCCAGAAAAGACAAGAACTCACCAGCCTGCACCTGGCCAGGACTCATGGGGCTCCAGCAACTCTCCTGACCCGTTCAGGGCTGCCTAATAACCAACAGTCACTGTGCTGGGGCTGTATATCCCAGCAATGAGTTCAACAAGCTCTTCTGCTCCACCCGAGTCCTCTGATTCTGGCCTGAATCACTCACAGCCTGACAAAGTGTTGGGTAGCTCATGGAAGGCACAAAGCATTTTCCTTACGTAAAAAGATTCAGAAAGTTAAAGAACCTGGCAGCTGACTCCTTTACTTCACTATCCTCCCAAGGTTTTAACCTTTGGACAACCTTTCTTTCAACACAAAAAGCCTTTACAAAAACTAAAAATGGGATCCAGATCTGCTGAATTCTGGGCCAGTGCAGTAGCCAGCAGCCTGCAGTTCCCAGGTAAAGATAAATCCCTGGCTGGAAGAATATTTACTTACATCTACCACTGATATGGAACAACTTTTTTTCATAAAGTGCCTTGGGATGATAGATTAAATGAAAAGTGTTGCAACAAAGCACAAATAGCATTTGTAACAGCGCTAATAATAGCAGTACCTGGAGTCACTGCTCCCAGAAATAGAGACCAGCATAAGATAACTCCATGCATTTAAATCAGATCACCAGAATATTTTTGCCTCAAGCAAAAATGATATAATGAATATTTTATCATTATAAATGCTTGCAAGTGTAGGCCATGCATAAGAGTGTTTATGAAGATGTGCAGCTTTTCCCTGCTCTCAGGTAAAACACATTGGATTACTGTGGAGGAAAGCAGAGAAAATACACCTCCTCCCTATTTTCTTAACTGGAAAAGATCACATCTAATTCTCCTGATTATTATCATATTGTGAAGTTACTAAAGGTAATGAAACAGCTCATTTGGGAAGCAATCTAGTATATCAGCCTTTTTTATTTTTAATCCTAGGACATGGAGATGTCTGCCCTGGCTAATTAAGAGATTCAGACTCAAAAGATCACTACTTACCCCCTTGCTATTCTTAGTTTTCCCTCCAGCCCTTCTCTTTACCTCCCTGGTCTGTCAGCTCCCTAATGAAGGGAGGTGGTTATGGTGGGTACCTGTACTGCTTTCACTTGCAATGATGCACACACTTTTGCAAGTGAACACTGTATTTTGGTCTCTGCTGCTCATTCAGAAACCAAAATTACAAGCTGCTGAATGAGGACAGTATGAGCAGTAAACATGATTTGATCTGAAGGACGGATCTGGAAAGTATAAAGATGAGTGAGATGTAGGTAGTTTTGGGTGTACTTTTGGATCCCAAATTTTACTGACCATACAAAAGAGAAAGGACTTGGCAATAAATAGTATGAAAGGGCATCGATAGATCAGTTTGTTCTCCTGGAGTCCCTCATTTACAGGTAAACCATTCTGCTGTCACACCTCAGGGTTTCCTTGGGATTACCACTGCTGAGGGTAACATGCTAGCTGAGAAGACTTTCTCCTTATGGAAATTCTAGCAGAGTTTTCCCAGATCTGGTGATGGTACACTCAGATGGAAAGGGCTATTTTTGCCTTAAAACTTCCCAGAGTTCCGCACCACCTGACAGTACTGATATTGCCAGGTCTTAAACTCCTTTTACCTTAAGGGTGACTGTCAGCACAATGGAGTGGAAAAGAAATAAGATTTATTCGATCTGAGGATGAAGATCTTTTGTATTAGGAAGTCCCAATTAATGTAAATACAATGGATTTTCTGACTTCTCCACTACGCTACTTTTCCTTCTCATATGCAGTTTTTCCTGTCCTCGCTTCCACCTCTTCATCTTCCCATCAATCTTGCCCCCTTTCTCCTTCCTTTTCACATTTCTCTTTGGGCTTTTCTTTCCATTGCCTATGTCTCCCCAGTGCACTTCTGCCCTCCAACTGCACAACCACCCAAACTCTCAAAGAAGTCCTTAATCCTCTCCTAATCTCAGGCATACAATAATTAGCTGGAAATAGTATTTTTGCTGCTCTGTGTTGGTACAGTACCAGGGAAGCCCGTGTCTCTGCCCTGCTGGGAGAGCAGCCACCAGCAGTACAGTTGCTTTGGAGAAGTGCCAGATTTATGGATTAGCTGCTGCAAACCAGAGGGTGGATGAAAAACGCTGCTGGGAAGTAGGGAAACAAGAAGAAATCTACCTTCTCAGCTGGTTTCAAGGTTCCTTTTTGTTTTTTGAGAGCTCACAGATTCTCAGGCCAGAAGTGCTCAATGTAATCCTTAGTCCAGCAACTGCCTCCCCACTCCAGATCTGTAGTTAAAGCAAGCAAGGCCATTACTCACCTCGGAGGACAGCAGAAGAGGTTGCTTTGCTTATTTCACATACTTTACCACTAGAAAGCTGTGCAGTGGTGGGGCTCAGAGATGGCTCAAGGGATCCCAGCTGGGAGGGGAGGTGTGTGGGGAGATCCCTGCTCCCAGCCAGGCACAGGTATTGCAGAAGCCCCGTATTTCTGCAGAAACAGCTTGAGATGAAACCACACCATGTGAAAGGCTCAGTGACGCGCTTCTTGACTTTTGGCTACGACCAAGTGCGGAAGACGCCAATTCATTCCGTTCAAAACCACTTTCTCAGGAAGGGATGGGGCACTTTCACAGGAACCAAAGCTTTGACTTAAACAGTACATTTGCTTAAAAATAGAAATACAGTCTTTATATTTGTATTCCCTTGTTAGAGTCTTTTCCTTACTGCTACATACTGACTCATTAACAAATTAACATGTTTTGATTCCGCTGTGAAAGTCCTGAGATAATTATTGCAGCTATGGTTCTGGGGCTGAAGAACTGTAGTTCTAAAATGCTTTTATAGTCTACAAATTGGATGCTTTTCATAAAGGTTATCTAATTTTAATTACAATTTCCCCTCTGGCAATTCTTTCTTTGCTTTGAAGTTGCTGAAGTTTTGTCATCCTTGGGGAGTGAGCAGTTTCAGATTATCATCATGTCATATTTTATGTCCATAGAAACACTTTTTCAACAGTTCTTTTACATGAGACAAGATTTCATCTGTGGGAGTTTTATTGGTCTGAAAAGATAAGCAACTTAGGTATAATGATGTCCTACTTATAATGTGAAAAAAAAAATGACTCCAAGCATATACAATAGCCACTAAAATAAACAGCAATTACTGTCCCTACAAAGGCAATTGCAAAATGTAAAAATATGACATTATTTTCAATTAACTTCTCTTTTCAGTTAAGTGTGTCTGCTCTTTTCAACCAGTGTGTTATCTGCCTGAGTCAGGAATGGCTGGGAACAAGGGAAATGGGCAGCAAAGGAGTACTGAAGTGAGCAGATCATCTCTTGGAAGAAGGCCCAGTCAAGGTATGACATCTGGCCACCGATTTACACACACACTGAGGGCTGCACTTTCCAAGCCCTGACAAGACACCCCTGAACATTAGCATTAGTTTTGACCATTAGGCTGGTGCTGGGTGCATTTCACATGATTAATGGCATAATACCTAGCATTCTGCTTTCATCAGGAGCAGATATCATCCCTCCCTCCACTGCATTACATGCTTGCCGCCCATATACAACATGTAATCTCTTGCACTTTATTGCCAAGTTGTTTGTTGATGTTTGTCAAAGCCAAGGAAAAGAAGGATTTAGCACATAAGCATCTCCTTATGAAGGGCTGATCTGTTTGCATGTTAAGCCTCAGGCACTACGTCCAAGGGACAAGATGTTAAATTTGAAGCACATCAACTACGTTTGTGTCAGTGATTTTTCTTGTCAGAAATGTTATTGAAAAAGCCATTTGGGTTTGCACAGCTAATAGCAGTGCTGACATTACAAGGTACTGCCTCACAGGTTCAATGAGCTGCCAACACGTTTACTCCTGTAATGCTCTCACGACTGAAGCTGCAATAAAACAACCAGCAAATTAAGGATGCTGAAACCATTCTGAGTGTTTAGACCTTTAGCCTGCATAGTTTTAAGGCACTAAGAGATACAAGAGCAAATAGCTAATAAAAACAAACAAACGAACACAAAGCTTGAGAGGTTTGCTAGTGAACAAGAAAACAACGTGTATGGAGGAGTGGAAGACACAGCCAGGTTTCTTCTCTCCTCTTTGACATTCCTGAGCTAGCAAACAAGAATCAGCCCAAGCAGAGTCAAGAAGTGACTATGAGAAAATGACTGTAGGATCATTGCTTACATGCAAATGCCATTACTACTGGAATAACTGTCTTCATAAGGATTTCTAATGAATAAGATATGAAAATTTCAGATTTTACTTCCCTTTCATCCCCCCCAAGACCCTTTCTTCATACAAGAGATCTTGGAACTAAGATCACAGGAACTAAACCAGGCACCTTCAATTGAAGAAGATCAGAGGAATGAGCCTGAGTTGATTGAAATCCCTTTTAAATTTCCATAGCCTTTTAAAATCACTTTAATTCAGGTTGCAGCTTCAACCATCTAGGTTTTTCAGGCAGAAAAACTGTGCTTTTTGCCTGCATAAACAGGATCTATGTTTTCCTGAAATGCTGTTCCATCGCACCCATTGCTCCCAGCTCTGTCCTGGACAGATGACAGGGAAACAATGTGGGAATGACCACAAAGGAGCCCTAGTTTCAGAGACCAGATGTGGCTGCAGAAGCACCTTTTAATCCTTACAAAAGTGTGTGGAAGCTCACAGCCCAGGAACCATCAGTTAAAGAAAAGTCACAGGGTTTTTTTTAAAGGGAGTGAGAGAGAAGGAAGTCTGGGCTGGCTGCAGTGACTCCAAGCACGTGGGCACAGCTGCAGATATTGGTCAGAGGACTGCTGGTCAAGCAACAGCAGGAAACAACCAGCTCTGAGAGGAAACCAAACGCCCAGCCTGGCTGCTGGTTCTGCCCGCGCCAAGGCACTGCTGGCTTCAAGAGGCGCCTGTCGGCAGGGAACTCCCCACGCGATCCACGCTTCAGTTTTTATTACCCCAGCTATTAGGCAGCATTTAGCAACACAAATTTCACATTATTGACACATCAGGTCAGCAGATTCCCATTGTTTCACGCCATAGCTAAAATGCTGTGAGCACACCAAGCATGTCACCCCAGCACGTGGCGCGCAGCCTCCTGCTCCATCCTTTGCCATGACAACCTCTGCACTGACGGGTTTGTTGCTTGCAGCAGTGGTTGGGATGGTGGATCCCCAGACAGGTCCCCCTACAGCAAGGGAATCACCAAAACACTGGCCAAATATAGATTCCTTATTATATCTGCTCAGTGTCGGTGTCTGAAAAAGGAAAAAGCTAGGGGTTTCCTTCTAGTTACCCATAAAGTGCCCCTGCAATCAAGCTACACAGCACTGCATGACCCTCTGGCACTTGGGTTGGCCAAAGGCATGTCAAATTAACAAGAACTCTTATCAACAACAACAAAAAAAAAAATTATAAAAAAAAAGGTGGCAGCCTTTTTTGGTCCTTCTCATTCTGAAACAAACAAAACAGAAATCAAAATAGCTATGCTGCATCTATTCCTGTAGCTCAATTTACAATTGGCTTGTGATTTTTAGTGGAAAAGGATGTCATATGGAAGACATAACCCTCATGACCACCAATGATTCAAGGATTTCCCTAATTTTCAGAAAGGCAAATTGGGAGAACAGGTCTTGGGGCTGCAAGTGGAGTCACTAGAAAAGCAGGTTCAGTTACTTTGGGCTAAATCAGCCTAAAAGGGAGTCAAATCTGTGAGAATTTGAGGTGGCCAACATGCCTTAATTCTTTCAAATAAACATTACTTCCCTTTCACCAATCATTTTGAGCACCGTAAGAGCTGGTTTCCCTCTAAAATCTGTCTGGCAGAAGGTCTGACAATGCCTGATGTGCTCTTCCAAAGGGAGATTAGCTCTTTCAAACATCAAAGTAGAGCTCACTGTTAAACTATGCAAAGATATCAAACTTTTCATGACAAGGATTTAAATGACATAGGTTCTTTGCAGGTTTGACCACACTGTCCTCGTTTTAACCCTTTTCTCTGACCAGACTGTTCCAATCAGGTAGAAATCCACCTGATTTTGAGCTGCAGGCAGCTCAAAAAATTATTGTTTTTCCATGTCCCTTCCAGGGCAGACCTGCAGCCCTCTGGGGACACTCCTGGTCCTGTGGCCTCCAAAGGGAGGGCTGTGACAGAACCCCAGCTCTCCATTTACAGCCTTCTGGACCTAGTCCCATCATCTTGCTTCTCCCAAAAGTAGGGACATGATAGTTTTCTAAGGAACATCCTCAGCCCTCACATGTTTCCCCACAGAAGCCCCTGACATATATGCTGGCACTAAACATTCCTTGTTATGAACCCCAATTAACTGTGCTCATGCCATGCTCCACTGCTATGTCAAAGTCACACAGTGGTAAAAAAAACCCTCTGACCATCCTTTAAAGTCTACATGGAGAATAGTATTCTCCACTTTCTGTCCCTTGTGTGCTTACTGCCACTGAAGGAAAGAGGGGAAAAAAATCCTGTAAAGTCAATCTTCACTGCATTTGTTCATTAAAATCTGGTCAGCCTACATGAGAGTTTTACTTGGAACGAAAGGACTGTTAGAGAATTAGTCACAGCCTGGGAGGCAGGAGAGGGCATTGTTTTATGGAGACAAGAAAGGCTTTGGAAAGCAGATGATTCTAATTTACCTTCTTGACTTTATTCAGCCACTTTCAAATAAATTTCTCTTCGTGTGGACTGTAACATTTATAGCTGTAAGGAGGAGAAAGGTTCGCTTTTAACCCCCAGAAAAGAACAAGGTTAAGAAATAAATCCTAGAGAATTATGCTTTTTCTTTGATTGGCAAAGATTTCAGCTCAGGTGGCCACCTCCAGGAAACACCAACTAACATTAAAAATACACTGAGAAGCTGTAAGAGAAGAGTTCTTGCACTTAGTGTAAAATGAAAAAATCTGCTTCAAATTCAAAGTTAAATTCTTTCTCATTTAGGTCCTTAATTGAACTATACTTTTAAAAATGACTCAATTTTAAACTTTTCTGTATTAAGATATTTCAATTTACTTCAATTTTATGGGTTTATGTTCTGTTCTCAGATACATCATTTCAGGGAATAGAGTTTGAATATTTCAGGCTCTTTGGAGTGGTAATTTTTTTAACATATCTTGGAAAGGTTTCAGAGTAGGGAAATCAGTTTTTGACCAGTCCTAGTTAAAAAAGCACTTTTGAGACACCTTCAGAATCAAATTTGTATCTTAAAATTGAACTCTGAGAGAGGGAGTGGGAAAGAAAAAAATCACCTATTTTATTCTTTTTAATTTATTAAAATCATTATACAAAACATTTCAGTGTTTTTATATGTATATATTTATTTAATGTACATTTTTCCTAGTTTCTTTTGTTAGATTTTTTGATCCTGCCTAGTTTGAAAGACAATGGTAACTGAGAAACTCACTGAACAGTAAACTCTCATAATATAATTTCTTAAAAGAGGAAAGCTGAGCAAGCAGAAGGAAAGTTGTTTTACACTGGGTATTTAAAGCCTTGTTTTGGCAAACTCATATATAACTCAGATGCCTGAAGAAATGTTTGAATAAAAGAGATCTTTGCTAAAATGCAACGGTCACGATTTAAGTTATTCTTTGCCTACCAAAACATTTTTTGCATACGTGTAAGACCTTCCCAGAGATAAATCCCACACCTTTCATTTTCATAAGTTTAAAAATAAATTAATTAAGTAAATCTTTTTACTTTAAAAGTTCATAAAAGGAAGAAGAGGAAAAAACAATTTGTGAGGCGTGTTTCCTTTAATACACATGTAAATAGATTTCTGTCTCCCCCACAAAAAAATACATCCCTCATGCAAACAACATATTTGGATTGTCTCCATTCTTCATCCATTTCCAATCACAAAAGCCACCACTTGTCCCAATAGCGATCAAAGACATGAACACAGCAACTACAACAATTGCTACCATGGAGAAACAATTTAATGAAAACATGTGAATATATTTTTAGAGTCTCATAATACAACTTCTCAACTGGAAATGAGGGAAAACAGCATCTCATGACCATGGGTTCGATCAAGCCCTCCAAAAAATGCTCTGCAGAGCATAATTTGAGAACCATTGTGTCATACTTTAATCCACCAGAAACCAGCTAACCAAATGTAACAAATTAAGGCAAGTCAATTTAAAAGGGCAAAAATATCACTACTTGTTAGTGTACTACTGATAGACTACTCAGTGATGAGCTAAATAAGCACATACACAATCACTTTAGTTTCCAGTAATGTCATTCAAATTAGATTTTTCACGGGATGTTCTAAACCAGTGCTGAAAATATTGGCTCGTGCTCCTTCTTTTGAAATTACTGAAGGAACAGATAAATGCATTTTTTGTTTTTCTAAAAAATTAAGCGAAATACTAGGAAAACTTTTTTTTGTCATTTGCAAATGAGGAGCAATTATACATTCTGCTGAGTTTTTGCCTTTATACCTGTGACCCACCTCAGTCATGTCTGAACCCTTCTTAATCAAATCTGAGAGAAGGTCAAATAAATAGTCATTTAAATTCCTTCTGGTTTTGTGAAAACAGGTGGGTACGTACAGGAGAGAAGTCCCAGCAAATGCTTGAACCCAACAACAGGAAAAGCTTCATCTGGAGCATCCTCTTTTCAGATACAAAATTAAATCAATCATGAAATACGAACCCAGAAAAAAATCTTTGTTAGTTCTGGTGCGAATGCAACATCTTACATTTTTCTTCAGTTTTTTCCAAATCACAGCAGCTTGTATCTCTGCCTGGGCTACAGAGCTAATTACCCAGCCCCAGCACCTTGGTTGGATGTTTACAAGACACACAGGCATGAAAGGCCAGAAAGGAGAACTCCTCTGCGGTCCTCGCTGGCTGGGACCAGTCTAGCTTTTGAGGGTTATGATAAGGGTCCTCCAAAATGCACCATGAAGTAGTAAAAAAGCAGAAACTGGAAGCCACAAACTTGATGCAAAAGTCAATATTAACTCCACCAGGTTTGTTCCTGCTATAAGCTACCAATGGTTCATTGTAATCCATGGGCCAAATCCTGTGATTGTCCTCACAAATGAGCTCACTGGGCTCACACAGCTGTAAACTCAGCAATTAGATTTGGTCTGGGAATTATTTGAAACCGATGTAATTGCTACTTCTGCGGTGTGATCTTGAACTCAAGCATTTCATATGCACATTCTTCCCCCAAGAACACATTGCTGGAATTTTTATACTACATCACTTCAGCCATTTAAAAATCACAAAGCCCTTAATTTAAAAGGATTTTAAATATGTATACATATAATTGCAGACTGCTTTTTGACCAGTATTTATCAAGTAGTGGCTTGCCCTTTCCATACTGTACGCGCTTGGTGACCTCCAACCTGCACATGCCAAGGAAGGCCCTTCTGACATCAAAACATTACTCAAGAAAATTCCTTTCAACAGCAGGTACTTTACTGACCTAGATTAAGTTGCTTGAGACGTCAAAGCCCTGAAAAAAAAAAAGCAGCTAAAATTGGCCTAAATGACTGCAGGCATAGAATCTGACCAAAGGAATTATGTCAGATGCTATAAACAGAGAGGAAAGCATGTAGGAAATATGAGGGATCAAAGGGAAAATCAAGTTAGTGTGATTTTTTGTTTTCTTCCAAATAAAATAGATGCTCCTACATCTTCTGATGTGGAAGGAAGCAACGGCTGCTGGCTGCCACACAGCTGACTGCAGAATGTTTTTAAGAATGTTTTAAAAAGGAAAACGTGTTGACTGGAACACTCCATGCGATTCTGGGCTTTATTTAAACTCTTGACTCTCTCAACAGCAAAATTACAAATTTATGTAGAAGAGAGGTTTTTAGGGCTTTTTGAAAGCAAGACTTTGCCAGCAAACTGTGTGCAGAGAGGCACCTGAGTGAGTCCCAAAGAGGTGCTGGGGCAAGGGACCAACCTGCCCTGCAGTCCCAGCCCACGTGCTGTCATGGGAGGGTCAGTGCTACACTTCCAAAATGCCCACTGGTGCACCTCTTGTCTCCATATCATGGGTAGGATGGGCAGAAGGATCAGTAAAGGCCAAACATCTGTCAAAAGAGAAGCTGGTCCAACACCTTGCACTTCTAGTCTTTGAGTTTTGAATTAAATCATATGTTCATAGCTGTATAGTTTTTAAGGAAAATCTTCCTTTCTGAAATCCATGCTGGGTTTTGACCTTAAAAACCTACATCTATTGAAGTACCAAAATAAATGGCCTGACTTTTATAGGTGTTGAACAGCTGAAGCGCATTAGCCTCTTCAAAGCAAACTGGAAATGCTCTCTGCCGGTTTACAAAAGCCTGGACTTCAGTGGGCAGGTGTCGAATCCAATCCCTTCACTTATACAGGGAGGGACTTTCCTGTCCTGCAGATTCGCATCAAAGCACTTGAGAAAGGTCACATTTGCTCCATCCTCACGTGGTCAGAGGGCTGGAGCAGTGTGGACAGATCTGGGGCCCCGGACCCAAACTCAGACAGCTTTATTTTGAGACAGCCGAGACAAACATGAAATGGCATTTGCACTGGCACCTCTGCTAGGAATTTGGAGACAAATCAAACACTGAAACAGGTCCAGATAATAAATGATATAACTTCCAAATGTGTCAAAATATATGACTTTCTGAAATGTATTGTTAAATTTGTTTTTTGGGTGTACTTTGCCAGCAGATCCCCTTCAGTGCTAATGTCTGTGTTTTCCCCAAATGGGCATTTTAACACAGCTTTGCAAGATGAGTTTTTCAATTGGTTGTTCATGATGAAAATGTTACACTGAGCTAAGAGTGCCCCACAAGATGGATACTGAGAAACCCAGTTATTTTTGTAATGGACATAAATAATTCAGATGACAGTACTCTGGAAAACTCTCCCAGCTTGGTTAGCTGGCTCTCAAAGTTTTGCCACCACAGGATACAGAGACCAAATAGAAAAACAATGAAACTGTATATGTCTTAGAATAAAAGAAGCATCACTCTTTCTAAAATGCAAAACTCCAGAAATTTGTAGCAAGGAAAAAAGAAAAATCTAACAGCATATCAACTATCACATGAAATCAAGGCTCCTTGAATTACTCGAGATTAAACCTGGAGCTTTGAAGACCCCTTTGTCCAGGAGGTTTAGCTGTAGAGTTTCTAGGTAGAAATAAATAACTATTCAAGCTCTAGTTGGTACCAAGCCTGTAAACACCTGCCAGGAGTGGTGAAAGAGCAATGAACCAAGACAGCTTTGTCTGGCTGGAGAGGCAACGACAGGAGCACTGAGTAAAGATGCGGCTCCCTCTGGCTCTCTCAGCACTGGCCTCTCACATTGCCACCTTTAAAAAGTTTACTGCACAAAGTACGCACCATGGAAGCATCTCTCCATTGGGTTCTGACTAACAACATGTGTAGATCTTTATATGCCATATATTTTAATGAAATCTCAAACATGATGGCAAGCAGTATTGTACTGTTTTTTAGGGATGGGTAATCTGTGGATGATGGATTTAAAGTGATCTGCACAGCTAGAGTAACGTCAAGGCAGGGCTAATCAGAGCCATCCCTTGGATCACCAAAATAACCATTACAACAGCGACGCACAAACCTCAGCCCAAGGAGCAGGAGGATTTCTGCTTTTTAGTTTCCAGTTGCTGAGCTCATTTCTAACTCTTGCAGAGTCACAGTGCTGTTCCCGTTAAAAAGGAAACAAATGGATTCACTTAAACTGAAACATAAAATCCTTCCCTTGACATGGTTGCTTGTGCTGCCCTCTTTGACTGAATTATATCCATCTCCTGACAGTCCTTAAGGAAGTGCTTAAAGCCTGAGTCTGCGCAACACCCACTGTGAGGAAGGGGTCACCCAAACTCCTATCTCCTACTGCTCAATTTAGTTAAGAAGAAAAAGCTTGTACTCCTATTCCAACACATGTTTCTGCTTTTAGATCTCTGGGAACTTTCTGTGTAATTTTTTTAATCTGTTCTCAGAGCAAATGTCAGTACATTCAATGTCCAGCGAGGTCCTTATCACCGCAAAGACAGCCCAGACCTGGTGTTCTGGGCAGAGAGGCCACGGCATGGGGAGCGGGGTGCAGAGCTGCCCCACAGCCCCCGTGCTACCTCCTGCTCCCAAAGGGCCGGGCTTAATTACATCTGAAGTGTTGCTGGCTTTGTTCCTAGCTTTACTAGCACGTCAGAAATTTTAGAGAAGGGTAATAACTACCCAGTAGTTATTGCCTGGTAGTAGTAGTAGTAATAACTACCCAGGCAATAACAAGAGGACTGTGCCAAGCAGTTGCCTCTGCGAAGATGCAAAGGGACAACCTGCAGCCTTGGCAGATGCCAGAAAACCAGAGCTGAAATCTCTACCCCAGCTTCACTGCAGGCATTCCCGGTCCTGAAACGCTGCTCAGCAGTGCTGCAATCACACCTCCACTTGCTACTGCAGCACACTCAGCATCTAGACAAGGCTTGAGTTGAGCAGAAGGTTTTCCCCTAATAGTTGCAGTACTTAGATGGGCAAATGTTGTGAAAAAGCTAGTTATTTAGTTCTACCCTTCCAGAAAACATGACAGAAAAGACGAAAGTGCTACCTGATGATGCTGCAGACCAAGACAGTCTCAATTTTTCCTAGCCCTTTTCTGTCTCTGTTCACCTGCTGTCTGGGACCTTTGTCTGGGATAGGACAGTCTTTTGATTGTATGTGTTGTCCAGTAGAGTTTCTAAGTGTTATAATAAATAAATCATCTGGATTAATTTATTTGGAATCTAGATCCTTTCAAGAGCCAGAGCATCCCCGAGTTGGGCTGATTTTATGTTGTTGATGAATAATGCAGATGGGCAAGTTGCTTCAGGCACTGTTATAGTCTGTTGGCACTGAAGCAGGCTTGGTATAATTTAGGGCTGCCTAAAGTCTCTTTACTCAGTTCCCATCCACTTCTGCCCCAAGCACGGACACAACACTTTTTTAAACGGACATGGAAGCATCTGCAGCTGCTTCATCTGAAGCAATAGCCAGCCCTTTTTGTGTCACTGAAATGGTGTAAAGACAATATATACAGGGAGAGGAAATTACTCTCTAGTATTCTGCAATTTAAAGCTTCCATTAAAATCAAGATTTAAAAGTTCCAGATGCAAATCATCACTAGAGTGCTTAGAAACAATACCTTAAAAAATTAAAATACTCAAAGCACAGGAGAAAATAATTTTTCAAAGGAGATTTAATGAACCCTGACAGTTATTTGTATAATGATTGTTATGTGGCATCACTAAGATTTTTCTACTGGTGACAGTTAGATGAAAGTGTTTTGACAGCTTTCACTAGAGGGATGATATTTAATATAGAACAGTTTGCAAAACAGTACCAGGACCTGGGAATACCTTTTTGGTTAGTCATGGTGACCTCCAGCCCTGCGAAGGAAATAAAAACCAACCAAAACCCACAACCAACAAAAAACCCATCCTAAATTCCGTAATTTCTGGTTTTAGCAACTCATCTCACAAAGGAAAAATTACCTGATATTTTTAAATATCCCTTTAAGGCAAAATGGTGTCCAAGCACTAACTTTCATGGCTTAAATGAACTGAGGTCTAGAAACAGAAAAAACCCAGAAAGGAATCTGGGCAGGTTGGCTTTTCAGAGGAGAATAATTAGCAAAATCCAAAAAGCTCTAAAATTTGTGAAGGCTCAAATCTGAAGTTTGCAGCCCACTTAGTCTCACCCTTACCCTTGCACAGCAAACCAAGGTAGAGCACAAGTAGTGTCACCTGGACTCGCTGCCACTGGGACTGTCCAAGCTCATTTGTTCTCTCCTAGAGAGCTTCACTCTCAGTTCCCAAGATAAAGACACCTAATGGCAATTGCATTGAAAGGAAGTGAAGTGAACATAAGAAAAAGGCCTAGAAAATAGTGCTACTGCTCTCAGGTCAAAAAATCATTCAGATAATGCTTTACACTTACAAAGATCAGTACCAGGACATTCATGCTGCTTTCTACCATGTCTGTGATTTTGCCTTCATGCTCAGAGGCAGCTTCTGTGGGTTTCCCAAGAGTCTGAGCATCATTTTCCTTCTAGGAAATCTGTCCTTATACAGAGAAAGAAAGGCCTAGCAACACAGAAGTTTTAGACATACAGCTTGTATTAATCCAAGTAGGAACTGTTTGTCCACATTTTGTCACACAGGGAACACAAGGGTGTGTTTGTGTTTATGTGTTTTGAGGAATCCCATGGAACACAGTGGCAGTTTTAAAACTGTTCTCCTTTGGATTTTTTTCAACCCAAAACATCTACTTCATAAAATTGCCTTATAAGAAAGTAAATTTTTTTCACCCAAGTACGCAGAATTAAAAGAATTTTACATTCCCCATGGGGGGGAAAAAAAAAAAAATCCTATTTCCTAAAGAAAAATTGTGAAAGAAAATTCTTAGAATAATTTATTGTTAGCTGAAAGCACAGATTTCTGCCAACAAGAAGTTTCTGTGATAACCTGCATGTGCTAGCTCCAGTCTTCTATAGGCTGAATTTTTGGTGCTTTCCAAAAGCCAGATGGCTTTCTGGTTTCATCAGACTTTCTTCCACGAAGAGAACAGCCTTTGTGCATAAAACGTTTCTGCCTCATCTCACACTACTGCAAACTTTCTGGGGACAGAAGCACAGCAGGGAGCTGAGCTCCTCATCTGGTCCTGATTGCCTGGCAGTGCGCTGGCACCCAGCGCTGCTCAGCAGCCTCTGTATGTTCTCCCCAAATTTCATTTTTCACATACTCCAACAACATTAAAGCCGACAAGACATAAGAAAAACAGAGTAAGAATAACAATAGCAATCAAAACTTGTGAAAGATCAGGGGGCGACAGCTTCAAATACATTAATATCTCCAGGCTTGTTTTACTATAGTTAAGCTGTATCTTACAGAATCTGGGAGAAGGGATTTGTTGGAAGAAGGCAAGGACTAACAAAGTTTAGAAAAAATATATATTTGTCATTAGGAGCTACTCTTCAACTTCAAAGCGTCTTTAGTCTCTTAAAAGGATTTACATTTGAGCTGAAGGGAATTTAGGTAATGGGCAGCTCTGAGAGATGTAGCCTCTAGCACAGTTTTCACATATCACACAACTAAAGAAACAATTCCTATTGAGTTTCACATGATGATTTATCATCTCTGCAATATTCAAGCTTCTCACTGCCTCTTTAACATTCACTGCACACTTTGTGAAACTATCTAGAAAATGATATAGTTGACAAACAGCCCCCCAGGTCCTGTCTGGAAATCACACTATGCCTGTAGCCTCTTCCAAACCAAAACACAAATGAAGTAATTCCCAGTTTCCCATGGATTTACATCGATGCTTTTAGTGCCATTTTCCAAGCACAGGAGCACAGACATGGGGTACATGGGAACTGGAGTAACTCACACAGAGATTTCAGGACAAAGTCTGTGTTCCAAGGAAGGAAGGAAACCACTGAAAGTACTTCTTTTAAAACAGAAATTCAGGCATTTTCCTAAATGGGATGCCTGAATCACAGCCCAGACTTCTACCAGCTAAACGACATTTTTACAACAGCGAAACTACTCAGCACTAGGCTAAGATAGTAGAGGAGATCTCAGACAAAAACCTGGAGTCAAACTTATCTGTACTTTCGAGAAAATCTTTATCACGATTTAGATATCAGATAAAAGGTGCTATAAAAAATACATTTTAGAAGATTTACTGCTGTGATACATAATTTTCTGCCAACTCTTTCTTCTCAGCTGACAGAACTTTCCTTTCAATCTAAACAAAAGATCACCCTGAGAGAAGTCTCTTTCCCTGAAAATGTTCACTATTTTAGTTAAAATCTGAAGATATGTGTATAATGTTAGTTTCAACCCAATCTTGAAGCCATTTTATCACAGTCCCATTCTGGGCACTGGGATTTTCCTGCTAAAGCACAAGGGGTTCCTTCAGCACCCACCAGCTGCTCTGTAGCAGTGCTGGTGTACCCGCTCCCACCCCATGGGAAAAGCTGGGCAACTCAGGGGGGTTTTATCTCCCACCCCAACTGTGGCCCACCTTTCACATGGGAAGATCCTAAATTAGTTTGTTCTTCTTTAGTATCTGATGTGCCCAGGAACAAAGGTTTTTACCACTTTACAAGCTCAAAGGAAGGCTCATTTTGTTGAAATAAACTCACATTTTTTTCCCACTTTTTTTCACAACTACTGATTTCTTGTCATGCAGTCTTCACATCCTGACCAACCTCAAAACTTTTCAGTGGTCCTGGGGGGGGACAAAAACATACTTGCCAAGGAATCTGTGAGATTCATTGATTCTGTGAATTTAAAATTTGATTAATTCCTAATAACTGAACCAAACTGCAGCAGAAGTTATCAGCCCCCGATTTCTCCTGAAGGAACACCAAAAGGCAGCTTTTCCCAGCTGCCATTTTCACCAGCACCCATAAATTTTTGTGTGACACACTCTGAAAAAAAAAAAAAAAAAGCTTTAATGTTACTTAAATGCTTAAGTGTTTGAATATTGTGGATTTATTCTTGTGGTTTAATACCAGCTTAAAAATAAATGTGCTCTTTGTGGTGTTCCTTGTGTGTGGCAAAGACTGGTTTGAGTCTTTCTGACTCTTTTGTTTCTTGTTGCTTGTAGATAGCGCTTAGGAGAACACATTCTCAGCAGCCCCATAGATTAAAATATCCTTTTGAAACAGAGGATTCCCTCCTCCTTTTTACCCTGGGGCAAATCTCAGTGATAATGTGAAATAACCTGCACAGAAACTGGCATCTTTGCTCTCACTAAACTGCATATTGCACCTGAGGGCAAAACAGGAGTGTGTGTGTGTAGTGCAGAGCACTTTGGCACAGATCTGAGGTTTCAGACTCTCCACATCATGTGATGATAGCTATTGATTCATGCAAAGGGGAAATTAACTCTCTAAACTCCAGAGTGACATCCCCTTGAGCACCGTGACACGAATCCCAGGTTTAGGAAGTGGTAGAACAGAAGTGGATGGAAGGGGTGGACAGAGAGCCTCCTGAACTCCTCTCCTGGCCACCAGCAGCCTGGAAAGCAGGAGAGGGCATCTTTTGCACACCTTTGGAGACAGTCCTTAACTCTCAGCTGGGAGAGAGCCTAAAACACTGTTGAATTTGCAACTGGACCTTGTCCTACATTTAGGTGGGCTCTGTCAGTGTCAGGGTGCAAGCATGCTCAGCACTCCACCAGTGGTTAGAGACCAAGGAATGCAAAGCCTTTGGGAGGCATCGCTGTGGTGGCAAAGCTGCTGGTGTGAATGTGGCTATTCTGAGAAAGAAGCATGTCAGGAGGTTTTCTCCCAGGCCTGTGCCCTCCGGTCACTGCAGAGGCACTGGAAAAGCTCAAAAAATAATAATAATTAAAAAAATCTGCATGGGTTGACAATTGAGAAAGGATAATAATGGGTGTTGTGAGCAAAACCTACACTCTAAGCCAGTGTTTCTGCTCCAGTTCCCTTGCTTGCAACTCTGGAAGCACCTGATGGAGATAATCTTTGGGAGCTATGTAAGACTACTGCAATACAAGAAAGATTTCTGCTGGCTTTTAACCTCCTTTTATTCCAACTGCCAAAATGTGCCCCAATGGCTATAACAAAAATTGAACCAGCAATTAATTCAGAGACAGGGCTGCATGTGTTACAGAGCATCCTTCTGCACCGAAGTCATTCCCTTTTTTAGGGACACTGATGCGCTAGGATTTTCAAGATCTTCCAGCAACCACGTGAATATGGTCTGAATGAGAAAGACTATTTGAAGCAAGAATTAAATGTCTGTGAAAGATAAGATCTGGAGCTAGTTAAAGTCTATTAACTCCAGTGGGCTTTGAATAACCTCCTTGTGAAAAGAGCTCTGAAGCCAGGGATCCCATGAAAATACCAAACTCAATAGGAGGAGAAGGGGGATTTCAGATGCAGTTGGCTTCCTTGAGACACTCCATTTTCCCCAGTGGCCTCATTCAAAGAGACGTTAAGAACAGTGCAATATCATGGCAAGTGAAAGACAGGCTCAGTTTCACACACCAGTGAAGGGGCTGAGAGAAACATGAGAGAGAAGTTGGCTGGAGTAGGAAGTCCAACCAGGTTGACAACAAGGCAGACAGGCAGAACTTGAAGCCAAATTTAACTTAAAACTGTTCCCTCTCCTGCCTGCTTTCACACTCTTGTTTCCTGTTTAACCCTGACTCCAAAGAGCAGTTTGGAGCAGAAT